>NC_142812.1:24492129-24589404 GCF_049724085.1 Artemia sp. Qi Xiang Cuo | reverse complement strand
CTTAACTAAAACCAAACTAAACTAGAACTCTAACAAAAACTCTAAGCTGAGACTCTAAGCTAAAATTCTATACTCTTAAGTAAAAGTAAACTTAACTAAAACTCTAAGCTAAGTCTCTAATCTAAAACTCTAAAGTCCTAAATATTACTAAAATAAACCTCAACTATAACAAAAACTCTAATCTAAGACTAGAAGCTAAAACTCTAAACTATTAACTAAAACTAAAACTAAACTAAACTAAAACTTAAACAAAAACTCTAAGCTAAGATTATAAGATAAAAACTATAAAATATTAAATAAAAATAAACTAAAATAGACATATAACAAACAATCTCATATAATAATTTAATCTAAAAACTCTAAACTCTTGAATAAAACTAAACTAAACTATAACTCAACCTAAAAATCTAACCTAAGAATAGATGCTAAAAAACTGTAAAATCTAAAATAAAATTCAAAAAGACTATACATGTAACTGAAACTAAAATTTAAAACATCAAATTCTTAACTAAAATTAAACTAAACTTCAACTCTAACAAAAAATCTAAGCTAAGACTCTAAGCTAAAACTCTAAACTATTAACTAAAACTAAACTAAACTAGAACTTCAACAAAAACTCTAAGCTAAAAACTCTAAACTCTTAACTAAAACTTA
Source organism: Artemia sp. Qi Xiang Cuo (assembly GCF_049724085.1). NCBI lineage: Eukaryota > Metazoa > Arthropoda > Branchiopoda > Anostraca > Artemiidae > Artemia > Artemia sp. Qi Xiang Cuo. The sequence continues at coordinate 24,588,750 of NC_142812.1, read as the reverse complement.
ACCAAACTATAACTTTAAGTAAAACTCTAAGCTATGACTCTAAGCTAAAACTCCAAATTCTGAACTGTAACTAAAACTAAACTAAACTAGAAGTCTAACTAAAACTCTAAGATAAGAATCTATTTTAAAATCTAAAATCTTAAATAAAACTAAAATAAAATATAACTATAACTTAAACTAAAAGGTAAAAAATCAAACTATTAACTAAAATTAAACTAAACTATAACTCTAACAAAAAAAAACTCTCAACTCTTAACTAAAACTAAACTAAACTTCAACTCTAAGCTAAGAGTCAAAGCTAAAACTCTAAACTAAAACTAAACAATACTAGAAATCTAACAAAAACTCTAAGCTAATACTCTAAGCTAAAAACACTAAACTCTTAACTAAAACTAAAATAAAATAGAACTCTAACAAAAACTCTAAGCTAAGACTCTAATCTAAAAATCTAAAATCTTAAGTAAAACTAAACTAAACTATAACTCTAATATAGTACTCTAAGTTAAAACACCAAACTATTAACTAAAACTAAACTAAACTAGAACTCTAACTTAAACTCAAAGGTAAAACATCAAACTCTTAACTAAAATTAAACTAAACTAGAACTCTAACAAAAAACTCTAAGCTAAGACTCTAAGCTAAAACTCGAAACTCTTAACTAAAACTTAGTCAAACTAAAACTTTAAGTAAAAATTTAAGCTAATACTCTAAGCTAAAACTCTAAATTCTTAACTGTAACTAAACTAAACTTCAAATCTAACTAAAAATCTAAGCTAAGGCTCTAAGGTAAAACTCTAAACTCTTAACTAAAACTAGACTAAACTAGAACTCTAACTAAAACTCTGAGCTAAGACTCTATGGTAAACTCTAAATTCTTAACTAAAACTATACTAAAATAGAACTCTAACTGAAACTCAAAGGAAAAAAATCAAACCCTTAACTAAAATTAAACTAAACTATAACTCTAACAAAAAAAAACCCTCTAAACTATTAACTAAAAATAAAATAAAATATAAATATAAAAAAAACTATAATATAATAATATAAGATAAAAAAAACTCTTAACTAAAACAAAAAAAAACTAAAACTATAAGCTAAGACTCTAATATAAAAACTCTAAACTCTTAACTAAAACTAAACTAAACTTGAACTATAAAAAAAACTCTAAGCTAATAATCTAATCTAAAACTCTAAACTATTAACTAAAACTAAACTAAACTAGAACTTCAACAAAAACTCTAAGCTAAAAACTCTAAACTCTTAACTAAAACTTAACCAAACTATAACTTTAAGTAAAACTCTAAGCTATGACTCTAAGCTAAAAAACTTTAAACTCTAAACTAGAAGTAAACTAGACTAGAACTCAAACTGAAACTCAAATGTAAAACATCAAATTATTAACTAAAATTAAACTAAATTTCAACTCTAACAAAAACTCTAAGCTAAGACTCTAAGCTAAAACTCTAAACTATTAACTGAAACTAAACTAAACTAGAACTTCAACAAAAACTCTAAGCTAAAAACTCTAAACTCTTAACTAAAACTTAACCAAACTATAACTTTAAGTAAAACTCTAAGCTATGACTCTAAGCTAAAACTCCAAATTCTGAACTGTAACTAAAACTAAACTAAACTAGAACTCTAACTAAAACTCTAAGCTAAGACTCTATGGTATATTCTAAAATCTTAACTAAAACTAAACTAAACTAAACTAGAACTATAACTTAAACTAAAAGTTAAAAAGTCAAACTATTCACTAATATTAAAATAAACTATCAATATAAAAAAAAAAAATATAAACTCTTAACTAAAACTAAACTAAACTTCAACTCTAACAGAAACTCTAAGATAAAAGTCTAAACTAAAACTCTAAACTAAAACTAAACTATAATAGAACTCAAAAATAAACTCTAAGCTAAGACTCTAAGCTAAAAACACTAAACTCTTAACTAAAACTAAACTAAACTAGAACTCTAACAAAAATTCTAAGCTGAGACTCTAAGCTAAAACTCTAAACTCTTAAGTAAAACTAAACTAAACTAGAACTCTAAGCTAAGACTCTAAGGTAAAACACCAAACTCTTAACTAAAACTAAACTAAACTAGAACTCTAACTGAAACTCAAAGGTAAAACATCAAACACTTAACTAAAATTAAACTAAACTATAACTCTAACAAAAAACTATAAGCTAAGACTCTAAGCTAAAACTCGAAACTCTTAACTAAAACTTAGTCAAACTAAAAATTTAAGTAAAACTCTAAGCTATGACTCTAAGATAAAAATCCAAATTCTTAACTGTAACTAAACTAAACTTCAAATATAAATAAAACTATAATATAAGACTATAAGTTAGAAATCTAAACTATTAACTAAAACTAAACTAGAACTCTAACTAAAACTCTGAGCTAAGACTCTATGGTAAACTCTAAACTCTTAACTAAAACTATACTAAACTAGAACTCTAACTGAAACTCAAAGGTAAAAAATCAAACTCTTAACTAAAACTAAACTAAACTATAACTCTAATAAAAACTCTAAGCTAAGACTCTAAGCTAAAAAAAACTCTTAACTAAAACTAAACCAAACTAAAACTTTAAGCTAAGACTCTAAGCTAAAAACTCTAAACTCTTAACTAAAACTAAACTAAACTATAACTCTAACAAAAACTCTAATCTAATACTATAAGATAAAACTCTAAACTATTAACTAAAACTAAACTAAACTAGAACTTCAACAAAAACTCTAAGCTAAAAACTCTAAACTCTTAACTAAAACTTAACCAAACTATAACTTTAAGTAAAACTCTAAGCTATGACTCTAAGCTAAAACTCTAAATTACGAACTTTAACTAAAACTAAAATTAACTGGAACTCTAACTTAAACTCTAAGCTAAGACCATATTTTAAACTATAAACTATTAGATAAAACTAAACTAAACAAGAAATCTAACATAATTTCAATTGTAAGCAATAAAACCATTAACTAAAATTAAGATAAACTGTAACTCTAACAAAAAAAAACCCTCGAAAATATTCGATAGAACAAAAATAAACTTCAACTCTAACAAAAACTCTAAGCTAAGAATCTAAGCTAAAACTCTAAACTAAAACTAGACTATATTATAACTTCAATATAAACTCTAAGCTAAGACTATAAGCTAAAAACACTAAACTCTTAACTAAAATAAACTAGAACTATAACAAAAACTCTAAGCTGAGACTCTAAGCTAAAAGTCTAAACTCTTAAGTAAAACTAAACTAAACTAGAACTCTAAGCTAAGACTCTAAGTTAAAACATCAAACTCTTAACTAAAACTAAACTAAACTAGAACTCTAACTGAAACTCAAAGGTAAAACATCAAACTCTTAACTAAAATTAAACTATACTAGAACTCTAACAAAAAACTCTAAGCTAAGACTCTAAGCTAAAACTCAAAACTCTTAACTAAAACTTAGTCACTATCATAAAATATTAAAAAATGGGGGTGGGAGAGGGGTGGGGGAGGGGTGGGGGAGGGGAAGGTGAGGAGGGGGAGGAGAGGGAGGGAGAGGGAGGGGGGACCCTTTGGAGGCCAAGGGGGGGCCTTTTGGGCCCGGGGGTTCCTTTGGGGGTCTGAGGATGGCGTTTGGGGGATAACAGTTCGAAATTTTTACTTTTTAGTTTACTTTTTGCGGCGCATCCCTGCGGCGCATCCCTGCGGCACCTACCTGCAGCGCATCCCCTGTGGTGCTTCCCCTGACCCGCGGCGCATCCCCCTGCGAAGCATCCCCATGCGGCGCTTCTCTGGCCCGCGGCGCTTCTCGGGCCCGGGGGACCTTTGAGGACGGGGGGAGGGTCTTTGGGGTCCGGGGGGCCATTTGAGGGTCCGGGGGGCCTTTTGAGGACCAGGGGAGGGCCTTTGAGGGTCTGATGAGGGTGTTTGGGGGGCTGAGGCCCTTTGGGAGCTTGGGGGACCTATGAGTACCGGGGGCTTCCTTCGAGGTTGGGTAGGGGGATTGGAAGCCTTTGGGGTTGTGGTAGAGGACCTCACAACACTGTTCAAATGGAACTTGTGTATTATAAGGACCACAGAGTTTGACCCTCAAATTCTCTTCTAACTGTTTCCTAAAATCTTCTTTTAAAATGTCTCTAACCGTTTCGCCAAAATAATTCCATAAAATGGATAAAACGGTTTCGCCCAAATAATCCCTAAACGTAATTCAGCATGTTCCCTTTGTTTTAGCATCTCTGCGCTGGCGCATTTGAAATTACAAAGAAACCTGATTCCCGCGCTAAAACAATTCATCGCTAAGATGTTTCTTTGAGAATTGTTTCCATGGCGTTTGGTTATTAATATCTTTTGGAGTTCGACCAAAAGAGTTGTTTCCGAGGCAAAGACATTAATGACTTGGATCTATTCCTGGAGAAATGTTGACAGTATCATAAATTGCTGTTGACATCCGTAAATGTGAGAAAGTTTCTGTTTTTTCATTCTCACTGACAAAATCCATAAAAACAGACATAAATTTGAGAAAATTCCTGTTTTTTCATTCTCACTGACAAAGACCATAAAAACATCAAGTAAATCGACCAACACACATAACCATCCAAGAAAACAGACATAAATGTGACAAAATTCCTGTTTTTTCATTCTCACTGACAACATACAGACATAAATTATGTAAAAAAGTTGTAGGTTGCAGCACGGTGTTCGTACCGGAGATATTATGGCATCTCTACTACTAGTTTCTTTCTTCTTTACTTTTTTTTCGTTTTGTCAGGATTACCCAGTGTGGTCTCAGAAATTATTTATTTAGCGTATAACCAACACATTTTTTGCAGTTTATTTGTTTGCCTACCCCTTAAACGCAGGCCATCTAATCAGGGGTGTCATTTGGAGAGGAGGGGGCAGTTGCCCCCCCCCCCATAATGTCGAGAAAAATTATTTTATATCCCATGCACCTTGACTATTCGGATATGGACCCCTCTTGCTCCCTCACTAAGAATTCTGGAGATTCGTCCCTGCCTGTAATCTAAACTTCTGTATATATGCGAGCTGTATGCAGCAGCAAGAATTTAAATTTTAGTAAAAATTTGATGTGACTCGTTTTTGTTGGTCTGTCAAAAAATAGGCCTGGAAACCATTAATCGGCTGATTAGGCTATAGCACCAAAATCAAAGGCGTATCCAGGATTTTCATTTGGGGGGGGGAGGGTGTTATGCAAAAAAAACTTCCAAAAATACATCACAATTTGTTTATATAGATTTTCTTGCGTTTTACCAATTGAAAAAAATACCGGTAGGGGGGGGGGGTTAAAGCCTGGAACCCCTGGAAAAAGTCCTTGCCTAAAATTCACCATTTTATTCTGGAACTTTCAATGTGCAATTTAAAACGTTTCTAGAAGTAAAAAATTTTCGATTTTTTTATGCCTACGTCCGAAATTCGTTTAAGGGAGTGTTTTTATTGATTCTTTCCGGGTCGATAGTTTTAATCAACCCCTTTGATAGTTTTTTTTAGCAACATTTTTTTTTAAACTGAAGACATTATACCGAGGTATCGGGAAATCTTGCTTTCTCGGAGACTGGCCTTCGGTATTTAGCAGCCCTGGCTATTATTGTGTCTAGTATCCTTTGAGCTACAGAGCATGAAGTCCTTTCTGTAGAAAACTTGGTCGGTCTCCCCTAGTTTTCGCGCGGCGAATATAATGCCTTAATATTTCTACCCTCTGCACAAATATGTATCCGGGATTTTTTTTCAGGCGGGGAGGGGGTCAGGTTCTATTTGACAGAAAAACTTTAAAAAAAAACATCAAAATCTATTAATATACATTTTTGTCACTTTTTTCAAAGTCGGACAGAAATTTCGGGGGGAGGGGATGGAAAACCCAGTGAGCCCTCCTCCCTGGATATAGCCTTTCTTCTTAATAAGTTTTGGTTAGAAGGTTGTTAGAAGCCCAATAACTCATTTGTGTAAAACGTAATCTACGCTAAGGAGTGATCACCCATGGATACAATACTGCGGTAAATCCACTTCTTCCTCCCTCAGAGCCTATTTCAGGCCTTTGCTTTGATCCCCTCCCAAGAAATTTCAAAACATTGCCGACCTTTTTTATAGCCTCATGCTTAGGGTTTTCCCCAATTTCCTGAAATTCTATTCCATAGGTTGGCGTCTTGGAGAATATAAAACTTTACTTCAGAAAGTTTATTATATTAATGCATAATATATTAGGTTTTTTTCAAAGTTTGTAGTCTAAGGATATATTCAAACTGCTTCTTTACGATAAATATGACATGGGGGCATTGGTACGCCTAACTTCTCCGAACATTGTCTTCCTTTATTTACTCTGCCCATGATATCAAAAGAAAGGATTCAATCTTCACCCTGAATGGGTCATAGCACCAGTCCCTTTCCAGAAATTATATCCTCATGGATTAAAGTACAATATTCTTAGTCATCCGCTCAATGTCTATTAAATGTTTCCCTTAAGGACAAGGAACGGAATGATTAAGTCCCCAAAAGCAGCATTTCTTAATGTCAATCGAAATAAGTGGGGACTCGTGTTGAACCACAAATAAGTTTTCAGCTGTGATTGCATATGCCTATAAATGTGGCAGTAATCATAATATCAACTGTAGAACTGAAAAATATTCTACCAATAAAACTAAGTGGAAATCCAGATGAGGAAAGATTTGCAACAGAGCCTAACTGAGTTTTTTCTTTTTTTTATGGGGATTTACGAACATTTCAACTATCAATAAGACACATAAATATGACCTTTTTTAACATTTCTGAGAACAAACACTGTTTTCAATTACCTAATTTGTCGAGTTGAAGTGACCACAAGGAGAGACAGAGAGAGACAGACATCATATAAAATATAATATATATATATATATATATATATATATATATATATATATATATATATATATATATAGGCCCAAAACTCTGCAAAATTAAGTGTCTCAGCACAGTTGCCCAGAGGTCATTCAGCTAAAACTGATCAATATGCTAGACGAATGGGATCCCCCTAATATATAATTATTTGAAAAAAACTACGTTTTCTAAAGAGTTAAAGAGGCTGAGTTACAAGGTAGAACCTTAAAACGTACAGGGATTAGAAGGCACAGTTAGGGGGCTGCTGCCCCCCCAACCCCCCCCTTTCGCAGCCGTTAAATAAAAAATAAAAAAATTTTAAACTGAAAGTAAGGAGCGACATTAAATCTTAAAACGAACAGAAATTATTCCGTATATGAAAGGGGCTGTGCCCTCCTCAACGCCTCGCTCTTTACGCTAAAGTTTGACTTCCTCACAATTCTTTTTTTTAAACAATAAAAACTTTAAAACTTTTTTTAAACAATAAAAAGTCCCGGCCAATTACTAATCTGAAAACAATCATGTTACATTATACAGCAGATACCTGAACTCTAAAACGACTATTTCTTCGGAGTCAGCTGGTTCTACTGCTAACAAGACAGTATGCGCTTTTTTTATTAGCAGAACCCCATATTTACATACTGACGGGACTCCATATATGGGCATTGAAGAGATTTAACGTCCTTGGTAAAAGCCTGGACGAGATTTAGTGTCCTCGGTAAAAACTTGGGATGAGATTTAATGTCCTTGGTAAAAACCTGGACGAGATTCAATGTCCTTGGTAAAAAAATGGGATGAAATCTAATGTCCTTGGTAAAAGTTTTATTTCTAGACCAGTCAGAGACCTAGAATCCCACTACATGCAAGATCACGTGTCTCTTTCTAGGCCAATCTTAGGAGTTGGAAACACTAACGGGACAGCATCAATGATACGTATTTCTAGGTCAATGGACTTACGTAAGGTTTCTCCTACACCACAAAAGGATGCCGAAAAAAAGGAATATTCCGAAATTACCTTTAGTTAAGTATTTGGTCAAAACTAATAATTAAGATTTTAGAATTGTTTTGGTGTGAAACAGTTTAAGAAAATTTAGAAAATAATTCTGGGTGAAACTCTGTGCTCCCTATAATAGTATAGTTCACAATATTGGATTAGTGAGAGAATTACGAGTATGAACCATCAATGACTCTAACCACAATGGACCTCAACCTCTAGGGGCCACCTCTCCCCAACCCTCGGGACCCCCTTCCCACCATTCCCATTTTTTTTAGGACACCCCCAATTTTCAATGTAGAGGTTCAATTTAAGAGCTAAAAATGTGTAAGAAAAAAGTTAGCAGAGTGTCAACATTGGCCTCATCTTTCAGGATTTAGACAAGCGGATGCTATGAACATCCAATTCTGTTAGTTTTTACGTTAAATTATCAAATATGGCATTTAGAATGTTAACCTATTTTTTTTAAAAAGTCCCAACCCCCCCCCATCCCCCCTGGTAAAAAAATGTTTACTCGTTATAAATATTTCAATTTACGAACCTTAGCGCATCAGCTATTCATAAAAACATCCACCAATAAAATCCAATATTAAAAGAACCAACACTTTAAAATTAAGACACAGCGAAAACGTCCTTTTCCAAACACATTTTTGACCGTTCTGCTAAAATTCTTGGCTAGAAACAGCTTGCAGACGTTCACGAAACCTTGAATGTTTCTTTGTTTTCTATAGACCGGCATGTGAAACAATCTTCCTTATTTCCACCAGCATTGAGTGCATTATTAGCGATATCTAATAATGAAAAAACTTATATCATTTTCTTAGTAGTGAAACAAAGCTCCTTTCAAATTAGCTAGTGAAAATATTAAACAATGTAGGCGACTTACGAAAATATTAATATTATTAGGGGATGGGGGTGATTCAAGGGCTCATTGGGTACATTTTTATGTCCTTCTTTTTCAAAATTAGCTAGTGGAAGTTTTAAGATCTATAGATTATTCAGTTTTATTTTATGGCTCTTTTTGGTTTAATGGAGTTCTTTACATTTCTTTAAAAACTAGGATATTTTCCTCGGAGGCAAACCAACTATAGTTTTCGAGGCTAACCGTATTTTCACTTCGCTTTAATATTGAGTAAACTGCAAATTCATGCTTTACCTTGAAAAGTCATAGAGCTTTTGATCGCTGCCTTTGTTAATTTCTGCTCGTTTTAAGTTTGACTCGGTTATCTATTGTATTTTCTGTTCATTTTGGGTTCAATTTATTTATTAATGCTGATTTGCGGAAGTTTTATGATTTGAAGATTATTCGGTTTTATTTTATTGCTCTTTTTTGGTTTAATGGAGTTTACATTTCTTTAAAAACAGGGATTTTGTCTTAGGACACTAACCTTCTATGGTTTTAGAGGCTAATCGTATTTTACTTTGTTTTAATATTCAGTAAACTGCACATTTATGCTTTACCTTGGGAAGCCATAGAGCTTTCGAGCACTACACTTGTTAATTTCTGCTTGTTTTGAGTTTTACATGGTTATCTTTTGTCTTTTCTGTTCGTTTTGGGTTCAATTTGGGTCCAAAAAGAGCAATAAAATAGTGCTCGAAAGCTCTATGCATTTCCAAGGTAAAGCATGAACTTGCAGTTTGCTGAAAATTAAAACAAAACTGTTAGCCTCTAAAATAATATAAGGTTTACGTCCTTAGACAAAATTTCAGTTTTCAAAGAGATTTAAAGAACTCTATTAAACCAAAAAAAGAGTAAAAAAATAAAACAAAATAATCTATAGATCGTAGAACTTTCGCCAATCATCATTGAAAAATAGATTGGAATCAAACCAAACAGAAAATATAATAGATAACCGAGTCAAACTAAAAAAAAGCATAAATTAACATGTATAGTGCTCGAAAGCTCTATGCCTTTGCAAGTTAAAGCATAAATTTGCTGTTTACTGAATATTAAAACAAAGTAAAAATACGTTTAGCCTCTAAAACTATAGAAGGTTTGCGTCCTAAGACAAAATTCCCAGTTTTCAATGAAATGTAAAGAACTCCATTAAACCAAAAAGCACCAATAAAATAAAACTAAAAATCTATAGATCGTAAAACTTCCGCTAATCAGCATTGATAAATAAATTGAGCCCAAAATGAACAGAAAATACAATAGATAACTGATTCAAACTCAAAACAAGCATAAATCAACAAGAGTAGTGCTTGAAAGCTCTATGCCTTTCCAAGGTAAAGTATAAATTTGCAGTTTACTGAATATTAAAACAAAGTAAAAATACGGTTAGCCTCTAAAACTATAGATGGTTTGCATCCTAAGACAAAATCCTAGTTTTTCAATGAAATGTAAAGAACTCCATTAAACCAAAAAAGACCAATAAACTCAAATCAAATAATCTATAGATCGTAAAACTTCCACAAATCAGCATTGATAAATAAATTGATCCCAAAATGAAACATAAAATAAAATAGATAACCGAGTCAAACTCAAATCAAGCATAAATCAACAGGAGTAGTTCTCGAAAACTCTATGCCTTTCCAAGGTAAATCATAAATTTGCAGTTTACTGAATATTAAAACAAATTAAAAATATGGTTAGACTCGAAAACTATAGAAGGTTAGCGTCCTAAGATAAAGTCCCGGTTTTTAAAGAAATGTAAAGAACTCCATTTAACCAAATAAGACACATAAAATAAAACCAAATAATCTATAGATCGTAAAACTTACACTAATCAGCATTGGTAAATAAATTGAAACCAAAATGAACAGAAAATACAATAGCTAACCGAGTAAAACTCAAAACAAGCATAAATCAACAGGAGTAGTGCTCGAAAGCTCTATGCCTTTCCAAGGTAAATTATAAATTTGCAGTTTACTGAATATTAAAACAAAGTAAAAATATGGTTAGCCTCTAAAACTATAGAAGGTTTGCGTCCTAAGACAAAATTCCCAGTTTTTCAAAGAAATTTAAAGAACTCCATTTAACCAAATAAGACACATAAAATAAAACCAAATAATCTATAGATCGTAAAACTTACACTAATCAGCATTGGTAAATAAATTGAAACCAAAACGAACAGAAAATAAAATAGATAACTGAGTCAAACTCAAAACAAGCATAAATCAACAGGAGTATTCTCGAAAGCTCTATGCCTCAATGGTAAATCATAAATTCGCAATTTACTGAATATTAAAACAAAATGAAAATATGGTTAGTTTCAAAGACTTTACAAGGTTTGTGTCCTATTATAATATTCCCGGTATTTAATTAAACGTAAAGAACTCCTCTAAACCAAAAAAGACTAATAAAATCAAACTAAATAATAGAGAGATCGTAAAACTTCCACTAATCAGCATAGATAAATATATTGAAACCAAAACGAACAGAAAATAAAATATGTGACCAAGTAAAACTCAAAACAAGCAGAAATTCACAAGAGTAGTTCTCGAAAACTCTATGCCTTTCCAAGGTAAAGCATAAATTTGCAGTTTACTGAATATTAAAACAAAGTAAAAATATGGTTAGCCTCGAAAACTATAGAAGGTTTGTGTCCTAAGACAAAATCCCAGTTTTTCAAAGAAATTTAAAGAACTCCATTTAACCAAATAAGACACATAAAATAAAACCAAATAATCTATAGATTGTAAAACTCCCACTAATCAGCATTGATAAATATATTGAACCCAAAACGAACAGAAAATACAAAAGATAACCGATTAAAACTCAAAACAAGCAGAAATTCACAAGAGTAGTTCTCGAAAGCTCTATGCCTTTCCAAGGTAAATCATAAATTTGCAGTTTACTGAATATTAAAACAAAGTAAAAATATGGTTAGCCTCGAAAACTATAGAAGGTTTGTGTCCTAAGAAAAAATCCCAGTTTTTCAAAGAAATGTAAAGAACTCCATTTAACCAAATAAGACAAATAAAATAAAACCAAATAATCTATAGATTGTAAAACTTCCACAAATCAGCATTGGTAAATATATTGAACCCAAAACGAACAGAAAATACAATAGATAACCGATTAAAACTCAAAACAAGCATAAATTCACAGGAGTAGTGCTAGAAAACTCTATGCCATTCTAAGGTAAATCATAAATTTGCAGTTTACTGAATATTAAAACAAAGTAAAAATATGGTTAGCCTCGAAAACTATAGATGGTTTGCGTCCTAAGACAAAATTCTATTTTTCCAATGAAAGGTAAAGAACTCGATTAAACCAAAAAAGAAGAATAAAATCAAATCGAAAAAACTGGAAATCTTGAAACTCCCACAACTCCGAATAGAAAAATAAATTAAACCCAAAACAAAAGTCAAACACAATAGATGACCAAGTCAAACTCTAATCAAGAAGAAATTCACAAGAGTAGTTCTCGAAAGCTCTATGCCATTCCAAGGTAAAGCATAAATTTGCAGTTTACTGAATATTAAAACAAAGTAAAAATATGGTTAGCCTCTAAAACTGTATATGGTTTGCATCCTAATATAATATCCTAGTTTTTCAATGAAAGGTAAAGATCGCGTTTAAACCAAAAAAAGAACAATAAACTCAAATGAAAAAATATGTAGATTTTAGAACTCCCACAACTCAGCATTGAAAAATAAATTAAACCCAAATATGGAGGAAAATAAAATAGATGACCGATTCAAACTCAAAACAAGCAGAAATTCACAAGAGTAGTTCTCGAAAGCTCTATGCCTTTCTAAGGTAAAGAATAAATTTGCAGTTAACTGAATATTAAAACAAAGTAAAAATACGGTTAGCTTCTAAAACTGTAGATGGTTTGCATCCTAAGACAAAATCCCAGTTTTTAAAGAAATGTAAAGAACTCCAATAAACCAAAAAAAGCAATAAAATAAAACGAAATAATAAATACATCGTAAAACTTCCGCAAATCAGCATTGAAGAATAAATTGGACCCAAATCGAACAGAAAACACAATAGATAATCGAGTCAAACTCAAACAGGCAGAAATTAACAAGAGTAGTGTTCGAAAGCTCTATGCCTTTCCAAGGTAAAGCATAAACTTGCAGTTTACTGAATATTAAAACAAAGTAAAAGCAGGGTTAGTCTCTAAAACTATAGAAGGTTTGCATCCTAAGACAAAATCCCAGTTTTCCAAAGAAATGTAAAGTCCATTAAACCAAAAAAAGAGCAATAAAATAAAACCAAATAATCTACAGATCGTTAAACTTCCACAAACAAGCATTGATAAATAAATCGAACCCCAAACGAACAGAAAATAAAATAGATGACCGAGTAAAACTCAAAACAAACAGAAATTAACAAGAGTAGTCCTCAAGAGCTCTATGCCCTTCCAAGGTAAAGTGTAAATTTGCAGTTTACTCAGTATTAAAACAAAGTAAAAATACGGTTAGCCTCTAAAACTATAGAAGGCTTGCGTCTTAATACAAATTCCCAGTTTTCAATGAAATGTAAAGAACTCCACTAAACCAACAAAAGAGGAATTAAAAAAACCAAATAATATGTAGATCGTAAAACTTCTTCAAATCAGCATTGATAAATAAATTGAACCCAAAACGAACAGAAAATACAATAGATAACCAAGTAAACCACAAAACAAGCAGAAATTAACAAGAGTGGTGTTCGAAAGCTCTATGCCTTTCCAAGGTAAAGCATAAATTTGCAGTTTACTGTATATTAAAACAAAGTAAAGATACGGATAGTCTCTAAAACTATAGAAGGTTTGCATTCTAAGACAAAATCCCAGTTTTTAAAGAAATGTAAAGAACTCTATTAAACCAAAAAGACCAACATAATAAAACCAAATAATCTATTTGGAATAACCTATTTGGAGAACAAAGAAAGATTCAACGTTTCGTGAACGTCTGCAAGCTGTTTCTAGCCAAGAATTTTAGCAGAACGGTTAAAAATGTGTTTGGAAAAGGACGTTTTCGCTGTGTCTTAATTTTAAAGTGCTGGTTCTTTTAATATTGCATTTTATTGGTGGATGTTTGTATGAATAGCTGATGCGCTAAGGTTCGTAAATATAATTTGTCATAATGAGGAAACATTTTTGTCCCCAGGGGAGGGGGGGGGGTGGGACTTTTCTTTAAAAAATGGGGTAACATTCTAAATGCCATATTTGATAATCCAATGTAAAAAGTAACAGAATTAGATGTTCATAGCATCTGCTTGTCTAAATTTTGAAAGATGAGGTCAATGTTGACATTCTGCTAACTTTTTTCTTACACATTTTTAGCTCTTAAATCAAGCCTCTATATTGAAAATGGGGGTGTCCTCAAAGAAAGTAGGAATGGTGGGAAGGGGGTCTTGGGGGTCGGGGAGAGGTGTCCCCTGGAGGTTGAGGTCCATTGTGGTTAGAGTCATTGATGAGTCATACTCGTAATTCTCTCATTAATCTAAAATAGTTTACTATTGTATTATAACGACCACAGAGTTTCACTCCAAATCACCCTCTAAAATATCTCAAATTGTTTCACCCAAAAAAATCCCTAAAATGTCGATTAATTTGTTTCGCCCAAATAATCCCCTAAAGGTAATTTCTGAATGTTCCTTTGTTTCGGCATCCTTTTGCGATGTAAGAGAAACCTTACGTTAGTCCATTGACCTAGAAATACGTATCAATGATGTTGTCCCGTTAGTGTTTCCAACTCCTATGATTGGCCTAGAAAGAGACACGTGATCTTGCACGTAGAGGGATTCTAGGTCTCTGATTGGTCTAGAAATAATACTTTTACCAAGGACATTAAATTTCATCCCATTTTTTTACCAAGGACATTGAATCTCGTCCAGGCTTTTACCAAGGACATTAAATCTCTTCAATGCCCATATATGGACTCCCGTCAGTATGTAAATATGGGGTTCTACTTTTATGCCTTTCGTTCTACAAGCTTTTTGGCTAGTTATTGAATAATACATCCCTTAACAGAGACCAGTTGCACCAAGTGGGCAGGGTGAGGGGGCACTTGCCATCTAGATTGTGAAAAATACCTTTTTTAATATTTTTGTTAGACAATGCCCTTTTCTGGTATTTATATTAAAAAAAACACAATTCCCCCCCCTGATTTTGAAAATAAAACTTTAACCAAACCCCTGACATTTTTGTGAAATGGTGCCATTGCAGAGGTATGAACAGAACTTTCTAATGTTACCCAAAGTGCTACTGAGACGGTGAAATAAAAGTAGATTCGGTAGATCCTTTTTTTGTACTCTTTGCATATATATTCATAAATACACTCACAAATTCCCCACCCCTGATGGTCCAATATTTAGCCCAAGGAATATATGGAATCTAAAAGAAAGTACTAAAACAAAGACATTCTTGGCTTGTGATTTAAAAAGTTTTATATATTAGTATAACGTATATAAAAATAGTACATTACGAATGAATAAATATATATTTAACCGCAAACGCAACAAAGCGAAATGCAAAGTACGATGTAAAAAAGAGAAAGGAAGAAAATAAAAACACCAAAAAAACTTATCAAATAACCACGAAAAAAACACAAATTGGACAGCGAGCTTCACATATAATTAAAAAGGTTTTAAGTGAGTCGTACGGACCCGAATGGTCCCGTGTCTTACGCACGGGTTCAGACGTGAATTCTATTAGCTGTGTGTGTCTCTGGAAGCGTATACGTCCCAACAGTTTTCTTATTGCCGTATGAATGAAGGAGGTACATAAGGTACATCAGTTAGCTGTGTGGGTCTCTGGAAGTGCATACGTGACCTTTAGAACTTTAGCATCAACTACACCAATGTGATCAAGTTCAAGTTCCATTTGTTTCAATAAAAGAGCAATAACAAAAACAATATCCCAAGGGGGTCAATGACCCGTTGTTTGGTAAATGACTAACTGATTACAAAAATGGGCATATCCATACTAAACAACGCGTAAATATAAATCGATAAGGAACAAGAAATCCACTCACCGACAGTCCCCACGAAAATTGCAATCCTTCCATCACCCGACAAACAAAAACAAAATAAAAAAATCTCTGTGCCATTGAGGATCCAACAAAACAAAACAACACCCCAAAAATATAAAAAATCCTAAAACAACTAAAATTTATTTAGCATGCACCCTTAATAAAAAAAAGAACTCTTCATCTGTTTCTTAAAGGAAATCAGTGTTCATGACTGCCGGATCTCAGCAGGAACCAAGTTCCAAGCCCGCCACACAGTCACGACCAAACCGAAGTCTAAACGGAATGAGGGAGTTTCCGGCATCCTTACATCCTCTTCATTACGAAGGGTATACGGATTTACTTTCCTTACTAGTTTAAGTACTCTAGAAACACAACATGGGAGCTCTCCGTGGAAGTATTTAAATGTCAGCGAAGATAAAGATATAACATAAATAGCCTTCATCTTTAGGAGATCAACAGAAGTATGTGTAGTCAACTGTAGGCCTCTTGCCGTTTTCTCTTGAAGATGGTGAACAGAAGCAAAGGAACTAGCACCTGGCTAGGTGACAAAAAACTAGTATTTTAATTTGAGATAGCTGAATGAGCAGCCTGTTGTAATTTATCACGCTAAAAATTGGTTTACCAATTTACAATTAAAATTAGCGTCATTGTGGACCCCTTATTTTTGTACTCTATTTACGGAAAAACTAAACTTAATATAAAATAACTAATGACCTGATATTTGTTTTGTTTTTAAAAAAATGAAAGTTCTTGTGAAAACAGTTGCAGTAGAAAATATTACAAAAAAGTTTTGCATTTTACCGTTTTTTTAAACTTTTTTGTATTTTTTTTCAGTATCTGCTTTAATAAAAACTTAAAAAGGATATCAAATTCTTCACAAATTTGTTTTGTAAACATTTTCCATACAATAATCTTATAAAACTTCTAAAAAATATCAATTAGTTAATTATGAGCAATTTGTTTACGTTAATACCAATTTTTGTTACAAGGTCAATTTAGAGGAAGATTCTTCTTTCGCAAAACGTGTCACGTAGTACCTTGTAACATAACCGCATTCCAAGAAACAAAAAAGTTGGTTAATACTCGTCTGATTTTGAATTACTACTACTACTAACAACTCACCTCAGCACCTAGCCGCCTGAGGCCAACACAGCTACGCACGCTCCTCCTCCATCCCAATCTATTCAAAGCCTCCCTTTATACGCCCACCCATGAAGTTCCCATTTCCTTTAAATCTTTCTTTATGACGTCCTCCCACCCCAGACGAGGACGACCTGCTTTCCGTTTAGCCCTAGACAGTTGGTCAAAAAGA
Source organism: Artemia sp. Qi Xiang Cuo (assembly GCF_049724085.1). Classification (NCBI taxonomy): domain Eukaryota; kingdom Metazoa; phylum Arthropoda; class Branchiopoda; order Anostraca; family Artemiidae; genus Artemia; species Artemia sp. Qi Xiang Cuo. The sequence goes on along the minus strand of NC_142812.1, from coordinate 24,571,674 downwards.
ACAATCTTCGGCAATCTGTCATCCTTCATCCGCAAAACATGCCCTAGCTACCTCAACCTTTCTTTCATTATAGTCCTAGAGAGCGGTATTGAACCACATTTTTCGTATAGATAGCCTATTGTTTGAAATACGGTCAGTCAGCCGGGGACCAAGAACAATCCTTAAGCAATTTCTCTGGAAAGTCCATCAAAATAATCCATATAAAGGGGGATAGAACACAACCCTGCTTAACTCCTGATTTAATGCAAAACCAGCTGCTAACCTCATCAGCTGCTACCTTAACCGCAGCAGTGTTATTCTCATACATAGAACTAATCACTAAAATGTATTTGTCTGGTATACCATACAAGGATAAAACCTTAACTAAAGCTCTTCTATCAACAGAATCGAACGCTTGCTCATAATCTATAAAATTGAGGACCAAAGGTGTTTGAAAACTCGAGCACTTCTCAATTATTAACCTAAGAGTGAAAATTTGGTCGACACATCCTTTACCTTTTCTAAAACCTTACTGTTCTTCTCTTAAAACTTTGTCTACGGCATCTCTCAGTCTAAAAAGTATCATATTACTAAATAATTTACTACCTACAGAGACCAGACTAATGCTCTCGATAATTACAATACTCACTTTTATCACCTTTCTTATAAAGTGGCTTAATTAAGGTTCTCCTAAAATTGATAGGTACTTCCCCTTTTTCAAAAATCATATTCATAATCTTCAATAACTTATTTCTAACCTCAGATCCACCATATTTAAGAAACTCATTTACCACCCTATCAGCACCTGGAGCCTTATTATTTTTTAGTCCTTTTAGTACTGCCCGTAATTCCTCCTCAAAAAACGAATCTTCCATCACATCCATGGTATCACAAACTTTTTCATTTTAATCTATATCTCTTCCTTCAACTCTATCTCAGTTCAACAAATTCTCAAAATGTTTGTCCCATCTCACATTAGTTTTTTCCTTATCGCTAATTGCAGCCCCATTCTATCTTTAACTGGGCCAAGTCCGCATTGACTACTCCCTCTCAATTTTTTAACATGCCAGTACAATATTTTACTATTATGCCGCCTAGCTGCATCTTCCAGATCCTCGGCAATTTTATCCATGGCCTCTACTTCCCACCTCCGTAGTTCATATTTTAATGCTTTCTCCACTTTCTTTACATTCCTTTTGTTTTCATATGATCTATCACTAAGGTAATTCTTGTACAAGTCCTTTCTCCTGTCTACCAAACATAAAGCTTTTTCACTAATATTCTTAGCTGCAGTTCTAGCTTTCTTCCCTAAGACACCTTCAGCAACTTCACAAATTATTTTTCTAAAATTATTCAAACCATCTTCCACATTATCAAATTTTAAACTCTCAAGTTTAGTATTCAACTGTTCCTGGAAAGTTTCTCTCAAATTCTTATCCTGGAGCCTACCAACATCATACCTTCCCAGGAGGTAGTTACCCTTCCGATATTTCAGCTTCAAATTACCCTTGACACTAATAGATGGTGATCTTTACTCTTAACATAAATAACGGCACTCCTATATACCCTAGTATCTTGTATTGATCCTGCCAGTCTTCGGTTTACAATAACATAAACAATAAGGTTTGCTGTCTTACCATCACGTGAATACCATGTTTACTCGTGAGCCATTTTATAACCAAATACTGCCTATGTTATAACTAGATTGTTATACTTACAAAATTGCAAAAGTCTGTAGCCACTCTGTTTTCTTTTCCTACACTAGAATTACCTAGGTTAGGGCACCATCTATCCCTATTTGTACCAACCTGGGCGTTAATGGATACGATAGTCATTTTTTAACGTCGTAACATTCCAAGTTCCAATTTTCATGTTCTTTAAATGATTGAAATTATTTTCGCCTCAGGAAAAGCAATGATCCCTGATACCAGTGCAGGACGGGGATCACAGATCTTCTCAAGTCTGCACCGAAGTGCTTAAGCTGGCTTAGAACCGGACAGCAAGAAGTCCCTGGGAACTCCATGAATGGGGGCTTTGTGCAATCCTGGGGCCATCTTGGTCACAACATGGTTTTCAGCACTTGACGATGCTTTTCTATCAACAAGAGTCGAAATCCTGCACAGACAATCTCAAGCCTATTACCTCCGACTCATTATATATTCATGCCTACGAATATTATGCTACTATGGGGAGGCAGCCCATAATAGATAAATTAGCTAGAAAGAGGTTTTTCAGCCCGAAAAAGCCCGTCAAAACATACAAAGCCCAGAAGAATTATCCATTAGTCAGAATCCCGTGCGAATGCTGTGTCGTTTACTAGGCTATAATTTCCTCGAGGGGCACCCCTCCTCAAGTAAAAATAGAGTTGACCGCAAGGTCCCCAGTCTTGCAGGTACCCCGAAAGGGTCGAGCTAGCCCTTTGCAGAGGCCGTTGACCATAGACCTGGATCTTACGCCCTAACGCAGTTGTCCTCCTATAGAGCATCCTCCCGCGATGGTGTTCTGCATCATCATGCAATTTAACCCATTACTGATTACTGGGAGAAGGTTTGTAACTCCAGGGACTTGTGGACAAACCAGTGGGTCCTTTTGAGTGTACATTTGAGGGGCCTTCTTCCTCCTCCGCCTGTATTTATGACCCGGGGCGAGGGTGCCCCAGTTTCAATTATGGACACCCAAGGACAAGGTTCCCCCTTGGTCCATGCCTCCTGTGGCGATACCCTACATATCTATAGGGCGTTCCCCTATCACCACCTGGGGACACACTGAATTGCCTGGGGGAGGCCAACTAATATCTAGCCTAATTTATTGATTCACTTCAACATTAGCTTGTAAAACTAATGTAAATGGTCACCTGAAATTTTTATCGGATGGGTTTATCTATCCGATACACCCAAAGACGTGGAGGGCGGGAAGGGCTAGTTGCCCTCTGATCTTTTTCACTCTGAGAAAAGGAACTACAACTTTTAATTTCCATTCAAATGAACCCTCTCTGAAGTTTATACGAGAATACCTTCCATAAGAACCTACCCCGGCCCTGGGGGGGGGTGCTCGACACAGGAACTTTTGTTATTTGACCTTTGAACTATTTTTAACGAAATGACCATACGTAAAGGAGTTTTTGTTATATGATCTTTGAACTATTTTTAACAAAATGGCTACCTCAAATTTTTTATCAGATGTATTTGGGGGAAAAGGGCTTGGGGGGGGGGGGTAGTTTCCCTCTGATCACTTTGGCTCTTAAAAAAGGCACTAGAGCTCTCGATTTCCAATCGAATGAGTCCCCTTTTAAGTTTATACGACGACCCCTTCTATATGAAGTGCCTCTGGGGAAAAAAAAAATAAACGGAGTGGGGGGGGAGGCTAGCTGCCCTCCAATCACTTTTGACTCTTAAAAAGTGAATTACAACTTTCAATTTCCAATCAAATGAGCCCTCTGGGAAGTTTATACGAGCATCCCGTCCATAACAACCATATATGCCCCCATGACATAACTTACAACGCCTACCCCCGGGCCCTGGGGGGCTTTGTCGACACCGGAGTTTTTTTATTATCAGAAACCTTCAACTATTTTTAACAGAATGTCCATATTAAAATTTTTATCTGATGCATTTAGGGCGTGGAGGAGGGTTGGGGGGGGGGGGGGGGCTAGTTGCCCTTCGATCTCTTTTGACTCTTAAAAAGTGAACAGAAGTTTCAATTTCAAATTAAAGGAGCCCTATCCGAAGTTTATATGAGCAATCCTTCCATAAGAACTATATATGCCCCTAGAGCATTGTAAACTTTGGAAGTGGGTTTGTTTGGGTTGAAACCCATAATTAAAATTCTAAATATCTGTCAAAAGGTCCATTTCCTAGTCAAATCCCATTTCCTTGATAACTATATTAATTCTGAATATTTCCTGTAATTCCTAGAAGTTGACAGATTAAAATAGAGCAGTTCTGTCAAATGTCCCGATGTGTATCTGCATATTGTGCTGAATATAAGCTACCAATTTAGAGTACTTGAACCAGTTCGAATTCTGTATCTGTCCTCGCCATATGTACATTCACTGTATTATATGTATAAATAAACATTTTATACTCTAAACATAAACCATGTGATGGTTAGAGACTCTAGACATCCTCCACCGGTAGAAGCCAACGCTACCATAAGACTCCACAGAGAAGAAGTTACACTTTACAGAGAAGTGAACCCAGAAAGCTTACAGCATTACTCATAACGCCTACTAATTATTTTGGTTTTCTACCAATTTTCTAATTGTGTTCGACTAGTATCATATTAATTTTTTTAATTATTTGTTATTAATCCATTGTACAGCAATGCAAATCTTATCTAAGCGTCAAGCTATGTTGTCCTCAAATAAGTTTTTTTTTTTTTTAAGTGCATATGAAGTATTTTAGGTCAACAGTTGACCTCTTTTAGCTATTAAATAAAAAACAAGCAATGTTTTCGACTGAAAGTAAGGAGCAACATAAGAAGTTAAAACGAACAGAAATTATTACACATATGAAGGGGGTTGTCCCCTCCTCAATACATCACTTTCCGCTAAAGTTTGACTTTTTGTCCCAATTCTTTAAGAACGAGTCCTGAAACACAAGGGTCGCTTAATTAGAATAATAAGCTTTACTAAAAGTTATTAAAAAACGTAGCGTAAAGAGCAAGGTACTGAGGAAGAAACAACCCACAGATATATGTGTGAGTGGGTTGTCACACTCATATCACTCAATCACAGTCCGTTATAAGTTTTGAGTTGCACTTTACTTCCACTCGAATTTTTTTTCTAATTTAATTTCCGATCGTTTTTAAATAATGCCTAGAAATTTAGCTCCCCCTCAAAGTAAAATTCCTTACCCCCTCCACCAGGAAAACCCCTCCATGGAAAGATAGCTTGACTTTTAGGGGGTGTTCCCCCCTGTTTCGCAAATCGGACAAATTTTCACGGGCTCGCAGCCGTTGATGGGTAACACTAAACTTAATGAATCTTGTATACTTGGAATCAGCATAATAAGCCGATTTTTTATATATGTGTTGATATCAAAATTTCGAATTTTAAAGTTTCGGTTACTATTGAGCTACATCGCTCCTTACTTACAGTTCGTTACTACAAACTGTTTGATTTATATTTACATTTTAAGAACGTCAGTACAAGATGATAATTTTTAATACAATTACTTTTCGACAAATAGACCGTTAACCTGAATAACATCAAAGCAATATTAGCAAATTAATCTATAAAGATTAAAATAACGTCATTAATTAAGACTAGCATTTATAAAAGCCTTGAGAACAACTTTTAAAGTGAGTTAATTTAGAAACACGTCTCCATTTTCCAGGTAATTACCTTTTCAATCCTCAACGCAAGGATACAATAATGTCAATATCCCTTCGGGTCCGCTTTCGAATCTAATTTCCCTGATGAAGTCCAGTCAGGAGTATATCCTTTGAAGATTATTGAATTTTAAATATCCACTTTCGACATATTATGCAAAAGGAAAGCTGACTTTTTAAATGTTGGTCCCTCAGAAAAAGAAAATACTCTTACATTGATGCAAAATGTAAAAATTATTTTAGTGGGGGGAGGGGTATAAATTGCGTTTGGGGAGTCCAATTGCTTCAGGGAGGATAAGATTCTTTTCCTTTGATGATGATGGCGATCTAAAAGTATGGAAAGCATCAATTTATTTCGTTTCAAGGTTTAAAGAACCTTTCAGGAATCAGAACGAAGGAGACGACTTTAAAAATGCTAAATTTACAAAAATATTTATAGATTTTGAAGGTTTGATATTTTTATGACATATTTTTTAAATTTTTCTTTCAATTTAGAAACCATTGAACAAATGTTCTCAAATAATTTGGAAATTAAAAGAACGAATATTAAAACCGGACTAAGATTAGCTATAAGCCTTTGTGAAATGACACCTTAGAGATATAACAACAGAAAACAACCCAAAATTTGCTTTTTCTTTACATGTAGTCATAATAATCAAATAAATTTAAGCAAATGGGCTAGAACTCTTTAGGTCTGACCATGGTTGGGGATAATCACTAGCCTTGAAGCTTTCTCTTACTTCATTGTATTTAAAGCTCAAGATTTGGTCCTCAAAAGGGGCGTAAGTTCGACACAATCCTGGAGAGGTAGGGGGGCTAAGTTGGAGCCGATTTTCTCAATTCAAGTGAAAATGACTAAATAAAAAAAAAAAAAATGAGCAAAACAGTACCATGAAGACAGGGGTATACTAAATAAAACTAATCTGTTTCTGTAGATGCTTGAATAAGCCCATTTTATTTTAGACGACATTTTCGAAGCCGTTAAATTTTAGTTAGGGAGGGGGGGCAAACTAGGATCTGAAGATAGTCGTCCCCTCTGACCCAAAGAGTTATACCCCTCCTCAAGGTGTAGTTTGAGCCCGGTTCTTGGGACAAACAACTCATAGTGGCTATTCAATAAATTCAATTAAGGCTTAAATTAATTTTTCATATAAACGGCTTGTTTTGTCCGGACTGCATAAATGAATAGGCCATCACCGACAGGCCTGCGAACGTTGTCAACCAGTCACAGTCATGTAGCACATCGGTCTTGCTATTTTGAACCATTAGTCCCAATAAAATGGCGCCGGAACCAATAGCTTCAGAAACTGGACCACACCTCCGAACTACTAATCTCATGGATTTTTGATTTTTCCTGAGTTAATAAACACGATTCTCCTTATTTTTCTCTACCAGTTCTTTATATTTTTAAGTGTTACCTTGATTTCTAGCGCCAGCTCCCTCTCTTATAAATTACCCGTACTCGTTGGTTTAGAGTTCGAAGAGACAAAGCCAAGATATAATTTGAAAATTAAACCTTAGACGACGATGGAATTGTTAGTTTCAATGAAAAAAAATACAAAAGCTCTATAAAAGGTGCAAGACTGCAGTTTTACGTTTGGCAAAAAGAAAAAAAATATTATTAAAAAAATTAACCTTTTAAAACGACCTCTAAGAGAGCATAAGAAACATTGAATCAAACAAAGTAAATGAAAGACTGTTTACAAATTTGATTAGACAAGAACTCTCTCCTTAGCGATTAACTCAGCTTGCCTACTGAACTGATTTTGTTATTAGTTTGGTCAGATGATCTTGGTTTAAAATGAGGAGAAATATTATTGGATTTGTTTAATATTAAGTTATTGTAAATTGGATTTATAGGAACCTCTCCAGTACCTCTGTTTAGAGTAAGGATTTGTGTATCTTTTAATCTTAATTCAATCTTCTTTCTGTCCACTTGGCGAAATTACCCTCGTTTTCATGTTTATTTTGTGTTTTTTTTCTTTTTGTCAAACGGTATAGCCAGTGTGGTCTTATAATGCATTCACTGCAGGTTTAGCATCTTATAAAGAACTTTATACAGAATTTAATAGAAAATTAAGCAGTCTTTTAAGAAAAGTAAAAATGGATTCCGATGCAAAGAAATTCAAAGGCTATGAAGGAAGCCTGGCTAAAACTTGGCAACTGATTAATTCGGCAATAGGCCCAAATAGTAAACCAATATTTCTCAGTAATCAGCCTTGAGAGCCAAAATGCCATGTGGCTAATAACTTACGTAACCACTTTTGAAGTAGGGCTAAAAATGTCTATCTGTTGAGTGCATAAGAGGAAATACCCAAATTTTCTTGTCTCTCTGCCAGATATTTGTATATTTAGTATGTTATGTATATATGATTGAAAAATAAATGAATCCGAACTGAATACATCAACCAGTTAGATCACGGAACTTGAGAATACTATAAAAAATATGAAAAATCGGCAGCTGGAACGGACTTTATAATCTTTTAAATTGTCAGGGCTGCAGCTCAGCTCCGTGATGTCTGGCGAGGTTTCGTAGACACCCTTCCTGGCTTTGGAGAATCTAAGGTTAACAACCTCTAAATACTACCTAACAACACTGTAACCTATAATAACATTTGATAAATAACTCTTACGTTTGCGAAGGCCCATTAATCTGCGCATTGCCCGATGAATTCTAACACCTCTATAGGTTTCTTTAAGGAAATATGTCGATGTTGAATTATTTTCTTCGAATCTTGGAGTTAGTGGAACAACTGAATGGGATCTAAATCATCGAAATATTTTGGTTTTAGAGCTACTTACTTTTATTTTCAAGGAATGGTGATTAAGATATGGAAAAAAATGAAAATATTGCATTAAATATGCTTATACTTACTGCCAATTGCGCCAACTACTTTATTTAAAAAAAATAGAATTACAAAATGATTATAGCCGTTAGATTGTGTATTTGAAATTTTGCACCCCCTAAAGTTTCTACGCTCGGGGCAAGTACCCCCTTTGTCCCCCCTACTAACGCCACTGGAACACAAAGAGTACAGTTAGCAACAATCTTGCCAGACGATATGACAGTACAGTATGGTGTTCCACAGAGATCTTATTTCCATATGTATACAATTATTGCTCGTTCAATAAGACAGATTTCTGATACAAATATCTTCCACTAAAAATCTACGCGATATACAGTATAGGGAAATGCTAAAGGAAACTAGTCAAACGGGTATCTGTCAATAGACAAATGGATCGTAAATCGTGGTTTGTCAATGCGTTTACAATATTTAAACTATTATTTTTTGGGGTTTAGGGGAAAAAAGGTACCTAGGTTAGGATACGTTTTTAATATATGCTATACTTTACCCCTCCCCCATCCCTAGCCCGAATTTGTTTCTAAACTATTATATTTTCACCCTATTTTGTTTATTTCATTAGCATTAACCAAACTTGACTTCTCGCATGGATACCAGCTAATAATAAAGTACCATACATGCACTAGTTAAAAGATAAGCAAAATTGTATCAAGCTTGGGTCCAACAGTTTTTGAAGCAGCACTACCAAATCAGTCCTGTTTTAAAACTAAAACACAAAAAAGACCAGCAACTATTGCAACCATTTTTATTAAAAGATCCAAACAGAAATATTCAAGAGAAACCTGAAAATTATAAACTAGGCAATAAAACTTTACATACATCATTCCGATCAATTCTATATTCGCCTAAAATTTTAGCAATAATGAAAGAAAAATAACAGCTAATTAAAGCAAGCTAAAACGGAAATGAAAAGTTATAAAGTGGTTTTTGACTAACCAACGTTCGTTTCTCTTAAACTAGAGCAGAAAAAAAACATTATATTAATAAATTTTAATAAATGAAGGGTTTAGTATCAAAATGAACCAAGCCAAAAAATAACTGCTCAACCAAAAGTTGTATAAGTTCAATAACCGAAAATAGCAGATTCCAAATCTTCAAATTCTTGAATTGAATTTTCATTTACTGATTATTAAATGCTCAATATTATATTTTATTACGTTTACTGCAAGCCTAAATATTTTTTTTTACCACTTTGCTGAACAATTAGTCAATTCTTCACTTTCACTTTCTAATCTGTAATTTCAACCTACTACCATCTTTGACTTTTTAACCAGAAGGTAAGCACGTTTGACGCCTCGTATAAAGATATTCTTTTTTCAGTTACCCCCTGCCAACGAGAGGGGATCCCGATTAAAGAAGATTATCCGGCAATGACTACTAAGATCACCGAATGACAACTACTCGCCGACCATGTAGCAGGTCGCTCCACCTCGATTTTCCAGGATTTTTCTCTGGTCTTTTCCAGCAAAACGGATGTTAGATGCAAAAATACTAGCGCCTGCAGAAAAAGCTTCAGTTATAATTTTGTATGTCTTTTATTTTGGGTAATGGTATATATAAAATAAAATTAAGAACTTTTTAATAATATTTAATTTACGGCTTTTTTTATAAAGTTTTATTTTCAATATAATTGTCTGTACAATTTAATGGTTTTATATCTTTTGATATGTTAATTGTATATAATACCCACATCTATTAAAAACATAATAAATAATAATAAATAATAAAAAAACATTGGAGCCGTGTGGCCTTTACTATGGGCAACGCTATAGCGTTGCATCTGATAAACCAGGTTTTAAGATTTAGATATGACTAGTAGAAAAGTGCTTATAGCTATGGGGTCAGAAAATGGGTCAATTTAGATGCAAATACACTCTTGATGCCACAATAGCCTTTAAATATTGTCAAGTTTTCAGTATACTTTATAAAATATATTTGCCTGAGATTGCTGGTCATTTTATTCTGCTTATCAGAAACTGCTTAGCAGAGATAACTTAGTTGCTCAAGCGGTAGATGGCCATTTTGAGCCGTCCTTCAATATTTCCATTTGCATTTTTTTAAGTAAAGAGTGGCTTCTCTAAAAGAAAAAGAGGCCGATAGAACTAAAAAGGCCCTAGTGCAGAAAACTCTATTTAAAATAACACTTTCTACACTTAGCTGTAAAATAAAAAGTATAAACAAATAATTAATTTTATTTTATATATACCATTGCCCAAAATATAACTGAACCCAAGTTTTAAACTTGTTTAAAACTTTTGGTTTAAAAAAAAGTTTTTAAACCAAGTTTTAAAAAAGTATAACTGAACCCAAGTTTTTTGTGCAGGCGCTAGTATTTGTGCATCTAACATCCGTTTTGCTGGAAAAGACCAGAGAAAAATCCTGGAAAATCGAGGTGGAGCGACCTGCTACATGGTCGGCTCTTAGTAGTCATTGCCGGATAATCTTCTTTAATCGGGAGCTCCACTTTAGTCAAATGCTCTTGTTGGCAGGGGGTTTAATTTCCAATCTTTTTTTCAAATCATACCTGAAAAACCCATCGAAGGGAAATTTTTCCTTGAAATTTATCTTCTAAATGGAGAGAATTACCCCATGAAGAATATCTCTTGCGGAAAATTTCGCCATGAAGAATTTCTCCAGCTGAAATCTTCCCCATGGGAAATTTCTCCCGTGGGAAATCCTCCCCTCCAACGAAAAAATCTTCCTGACAATTTTAATCTATCTGAAAATTTCCCCTAGACAATTTCCCTGGAAGATCTCAAGAAGTAAAATTGCATGACTTTTTAACCATTTTAAAACCCTTGAAATAAATTAGATATTTCAAAAACCGGATATAATTTATGCTATGTCTCTTCCATTCTGTATCTTTTTTTTTAATGCTTTTCAATTGGTTTTGTTGCAATTTTTGGTTGGTCATTTTCTCTGGAACCCCTATAGACCTTCTATGAAGCAAGAGTTCTGTCGAACCTCAGTTGAGCATTAGTAGGCCCTTAGAATGTATTCAAGCTATGGATAGAATGTTTAAATAGAGTTTTCTGTACTAGGGCCTTTTTAGTTCTATTGGCCTCTTTTCTTTTTAGAGAAGCCACTCTTTTTTTGTTGTTTTTAATTGTCATTATTGGTGTTTTAACCAAAAGTTGATGAGTAATACGTACAAGATAAAAGGCAAATCAATAAACACAGGACAATTTAGAATTTTTCAGAAAAGAAGATAAACAATCAAAATCAAAACACGGAATAATTTAATTAATTTCCCGAGTCCTTGGTTGTACCTTCGAAATCCCATGTGCCCTTATATAAACTTGAAATGCATGAGGAGTAAAACGGTGTTAGTAAAACGAAACATTAAAACCCTAAACCAGAACGCCTAAGTGTATTATGCAACAAGATTATATAAAGGTTGCCCCCCTTAGGGATAAACTAGCAAAGAACGAAACCTGGGTTATTTCTGCACTAGGGCCTTTTTAGTTCTATCGGTCTCTTTTCTTTTTAGACAGTAACATTAAATTTATTAATAAACAATTTATTAATAAGATTTTCTAATAAGAAATTTATTTATTGGTGTCTTCTAATCATCTTATAGACGAACTAAAGCCAGACGAATTTCCTCTGCAATTTGTATACAAGCTTCCTACGATACAAATTTCTTACGACCCTTCATATAATCAATTAAGATAGGACTTAACTGATCTGTTGTATTTTAAAGACTATTTAACAAAACTTTAGACTTGAAGCTTTCCATTTCTACTACCATTTAGAAGATTAAGAGATTGGAAAGCCTTTTGTGACAAAACTGACTTGTTTCACGTAAATATTAAACCCTGTATATAAAACTTAGATAGTTATACAATGTAATAACAAAAACTAGCTGTATGTATATTTACTTCGACGAGTTTGCTTGAACAAAAATTATTTTCATTTCCTTTTGAGTAAAAATTAAATCAAGAAACAAAACTACTAACGCACAGTTCCATAGCACGGCTGTATTTTGTCAGCTCTTCATGCACCATAGCTACTTTATTAGTCGATGAACTGCGAGAGCCATCTGAAGGCCTCGCCATAGCCCGTTTTCTTCAAAACAGAAACCATGAAGAGCTCCAATGGTCGGCCTCGGAGATCATTCTTGTTCATTGCGCCCTGCAAATTTACATACTATTTAATAAAAATGTTTGTAATTTTATATAATATAATATATATAATAATATTTATAATATTTGTAAACAATATAATTTTATAAAGCAAGCAAAAAAGGAAATAATAGAATACACTGCTTATTTTGATTTTTACCTGGTGAAGTAAATATCCCAGATTAAAAAAAAAAAAAAAAATCAAAATATATCAATTTTTGGTTTTTCGGATTAAACAGCAAATTTCCTTGGCTTAGAATTATCGTTTTAGCCTGCTACTAATACTAATACAACTAAAAACCAACCGCAGCACCAGGCCACTCGAGGCCAGTACAGCTACGAACGCTCCTCCTCCATCCCAATGCATTCAAAGCATTCCTCTTTACACCCTCCCAGGAAGTTCCTACTTCCGTTAGATCTTTCCTTACAACATCCTACCACCCCAAACGACGTCCACCTGTTTTTCGTCTAGACTTAGGATGGTTGGCTGGCAAGTACAATCTTTGGCAATCTGTCATCCTTCATCCGCAGAACGTGTCCTAGCCATCTCAACCTTTCTCTCATTATATCCCTAGAAAGCGGGGTTGAACTATACTATTTGTAGAGCCTACTCTTTGAGATGCGGTCAGTCGGCCGGGTACCCAGAACAATCTGTCGGCAATTTCTCTGGAAAACTTCTAGCAAATCTTCCTCCATTTTTCGGAGCGCCATACTTTTGCCTATTTTCCCATGTAAATCTACAAGCTAGTGAATTGTGGAGAAGATGGATTATGGAGCGAGGGGAAGTGTTTGGAACTAAGAGTGAGGTCGGCTACCATACAAATATGTGGTGTAACCAAATAAGTGAAGGTTATTTTATTTTACAGAACCACTAAGTCGAAAAATGAGACAGTTACATAAAAATTTTGAACTGCAGGGATTTCCAGGATTTGATATCATTTTGTGTTAAACATCCATTTGATAGACATATAGATTGACACAAAATACATAGATAAAGACTATCAGAAGCTATAAAATAACCGAACTTGCGTTAACAAAATCAAAACATTCGGAGTCGCCGCATAATTCAAGCCAAAATCATTAGGGACAAGAGAAGCATTTATAAATATTGAGAATAAAAAAAAGGAATGTGTAAACGATTACATTAAAAAATACAGTTCAAAACTTGAAACACATACAAAAAAAAACTAGAATGAAAGAAGCATCATAAATGGGCAAAAACGAAAATTTAAATAAATTATATAAATAAATAAAAACGGAATGGATTAGTTTGTGACAATAGATCAATTTAAAACAAGACATAAATTTCTAAGCCGTTTTTAAAGTGACTGAAAAAGAGAGAATCTCTACTATGCTCGTAAGATACTCTTTGGAAATAAACCCTCTCTTTCTCTCTTGGATATTCACAAGTGTGACCTGGCCTCTGCATTAGTTTAAAGAGCGAGTTAGACTAGGTTTATAAAACAAGAATAAAAATAACGGTAAATAAATGTTTACCAAATATAAACGACAGCGTCTTTAATTTGATGTGTCAGTACAAAACATCGAAGGTTTTAACAAACAACATATTTGGGAGAGGGAATTATTGTGTTAAGTGGCTAATAAGCCACTGGGGCTGGGGACATTGCTCGGGCTCAAGGACGTATCCAGGATTTCTTTGGGGGGAGGGAGTTACAAAATAAATCTTTGTTTATATGCATTTTTTGTTACGTTTTCATGAGTCTGAACAAATTCCGGGGGGGTCAAACCTTCCTACCATTCCTACCTACCTTCCTACCCCCCTCCCTGGATACTGCCTTGCTCAGGGTATACATGGATCACGTTTAAAATTCCACATGGGACAAACGAAAAGCAGGTCATTCCACCCCAACTCCAATGTCAGAATTTACCTGCGTTCTCACGTACTTTTTTTTCAAAATTTTCCAGCGGGGAGGGAGATAATGCAAATTACACTGAGGGGTAGGTGCACTTTCTACTCTCTGGGTCTGCGGACATGTTTTCCATAAACTCCAATTACCACTACTGTCACGTCAAGGCCTTACCTTGCCTGTAGTCAAATGATGAATTTGAAATACGGATCGCAACTCCTGCTCTGACGCTGCATCCGACCGATCAATTTTGTTGCCAAGCAACAGTATGGGAACTGTTGACAAAGTCTCATCAGTAAGCACTGAATCCAACTCTTGTTTCGATTCTTCAAATCGGGCCCGATCTGCAGCATCGATCAAGAAAACGATGGCATCAACAGCAGGGAAGTAATCCCGCCACACTCTTCTTGCTATAATTAAAACAATATTGAGCCCTTTTTATTCACACTTTAGATTCTCATTTTGAACCTGTTTATACGAGTAAAAACCATTTTTTACAATTTTTCGTAGTTTTTTGGGCAACCTTCTTTGATTCGAGACATTTAATAGAAAATTGTGATACAGTCAAAGATGGTTTTACGGGGAGGAGGGGGCACTTGCCCCGGGCGCATTAGTTTTAGGGGCGTAAAATTTCAAATAAATAATCTAACACTTATAATCATTTTTTAATTTTTTAATTTTATTTTTATTAAAATAAAGTTGAGGGTGCAGTTAGTTAATGAAAATATTTAATAAATTAATTAACAAAACAAAGTAAAAATAAAGAATAGTTAAAAACAATAATTAAAACAATAGATTAGAAATGAATTATTAATTAATCAATAAACTCAAAAGAATTTTTTTTCAATACATAAACATTTTGGCCTGAAAATATTGTAGGAGACAGGGGAGGAGTGGCCACTTTGCCCCGGGTGCAAGAGAGGTCAGAACCGCCACTACATATACCTCATACTTGTGTATTTACCTGGCACACAAAAAAGCCGGTTAGTCACATTGCAAAAGCTTGAGCTGATAGAGAAAAGATTTAAACACGAATATATTTCAAATGGAACTGAAATTAACTGAAGATATATCACCCCTCCCCCTCTCCCTACAGGAGTAGAATTAGATCAAATACACAACTAAGAGTCCAAAATTGGTTCATGCCATTCCCCAGTGATAGAAATCTGAAGACCCTTCCTTCTCCCTCATATTTTTCAAATCCATCCACATTGTTCACATTCTGTACGCATCTTTACTACCCTCCTCTGCTCTTACCATAGCTTACAGACTCGGACTTCTGTCTTTCAATTAAACAAAAATGTCTACACTAGAAGATAAAGAGCGATATTAAAGCTAAAAAGGAACAGAAATTATTCTATATAATATGATGGGCGGTCATCCCCCCCCCCCACACTTTACATTGAAATTTCAACCATTATAGGTAACGATTATACCCTCCACAAAGAACAAGTTTAGCTTAAAAAAGGGGGGGTGATACTGATTGTTAGTCCACGTTCATAGATGAATTTCTATTTCTATTAAACGTTAATTGGGTATGAATACAACTTTTTAAGAACACTTCGGTGACTCTCAAAATGATTCGGAAAAAAGAGGGAGGTTATTTCTCAACAGCATCAAAATTGCATACTTATTGAATTTCAGTCTTCCTAATGACGAAGTTTGAGAAGAGGTTTGAAGAACATAATTCCAAAATATCAATCATTAATAGCATATGTACTTAATCTTATTTTTCAGGGTAATGTTTAATATGTTTAACTTCTTCCAAAATTCAAAGATCAGGAGCAATAGAATGGCCCAAAACCAGAGCAACGACAATGAAATGAGGAGGAAGAAATTTTGGCCACATATTGAAATAATACAATAAATTAAAACATTAAATAAAAAATATCATTACATTATTAATTAGTTTATTAAATAGTTATCTAATTCAAATTAAATTATTTAATTAAAATATTCAATTAAAATAATAAATTAAGATATTACAGATTACAAGATGAAAATTTCCTATTTCTTTGATTTTACGAAAACTCCTGCCAGAATCGGGACAGTTATATTGAAACTTGCTGTAAAAGACAATTTATTTGGATCAAAATAATCAAACAAATTCGTCTTTAGAACTACAACATAATGTTATTCATAGATGGTGTTTCTGTATTTGAAACAATTTAAATATGTGCTGTTTGAAATAGGTGAACTAAGCACTGAAGAAGATAAGCTTTTACAAACAATCACACAAGAAGAAGAAATATTGGAGGGCTCAGAACCTCCTATCCATAGAATTTAGTTCTAGAGATAAAAAGAAAGGTGATTACTACCTATGAATTTTTTCGAGTGCTCCTCTATTATACAACTACGGTAGCCTACTCTAAAATTTTACCTATTCGTAGTTGCAAGAAAAACTGGCAGGCGACAAAAAAAAAAATTATTATACGAACTGATATCAGATAATAAACGAATCATTGCAATAAGCACCCAGGATAAAAGCCACGCATCTAACAAGACTAATGGAATAAATAGTGGAATCATTAGATTTAAATTCGTTTAGTCTAAGACTTAACTGACTTAGTCTTTAGAATTATCGTTTACTCTTTAGACTTAAGCGCAATAGATGTAAATTCATTTAGTCTAAGATTTAACTCACTTAGTCTTTAGACTTAAGCTCAATAGACTTAAAGTCATTTAGTCTTACATTTACTGAGTCTTTAGATTTAAATTCATTTGGTCTAAAAATTAACTCACTTGGTCTTGGCCACTTGGTAAAAAGCCTTCATCAAGTCTTAAATTCACTAAGTCTTTACTCTTTAGATTCAAATTCAATAGACTTAAATTCATCAAGTCTTCAATCATTAGATTACCTAAAATCATTAGATTTAAATCGAGAAAACAAACAGACTAAGGTGATTACCTTAGGTTACTTAAGACTACTTTAGGAAGCTTTTGCTTGTGGTATGGAAACAAAACGTGCATGGAGCTTTCCAGAACACATTCTATTTGTAGTCTATTACAAAGAGTATGGGTAGCTTAAAGAATGGGAACTAGCTTTAGTATCAACAAAAAAAAAACATAAACGCCATCTAGCATTTGGCAACACGAGATTTTTTCAGTGTAATAATAAGAATAATTAATTAGTGTAATTGGTAAAATCTCAGTTCCTAACTGAAAAATGATAACAGAGCTTATCATTTTAAGTGTCACCAAACGCTTTTTTTCGACACTAGTCGACAATAGTTCGACACAAGATGACAATAGTTCGACACTAGTCGAAACTTATTCCATTTCCCACTCTTATAAGCTACCCATACTCTGGTCTATTTAAAAATTAACATATTGATGTGATAAGTACTCAGGTAGAGCTAGACTCAAGCCATTTAACATACACCTTACTGATACAAAAAGATCAAAAATACACTTATTATTTAAGAAAGTATGCTCATCAAATTAAAGATAAACAAAATGACTTACCTTGGCTGTGACCGCCCAAATCGAAAGTGGTAAACTTCATGTTGCCTATGCACAGTTCTTCTGAAGCTGAAAGAACAAATATTATTAACAAACCAAGCATAAATAAATAAACGATGCGTCAAGTAATGATTATAAAGTTAGTTTTGTTCCACAATATTATCAGATATGACAAAATTTTTGTAGAAATTAAATGATTCAACTAGTCATGAGGAAACAGACAGCATAGTCAGTAACTTATCCCAAGTAACTTCTACATGTAAAATAGAATAAGAGCTCATTTTCAACTTATTGAAGAATTTTTTTTTACCCTTTTATCACTGATTTTTCTTCCTTTGACATAAGACAGCTATACTACTAAGCTTCCCTCCATTTACTTACTAAATATTTAAAATTTTAAATATCAGTTTTCTATAGAAGTTAAACCAATTTCAACTAAACAAAATTAAACCTTCAGCTAAATTTCACTTTAATCTGAAAATGAGAAACAAAAATTAATGCCTAATCTGCTGTGCCATCTAATATTTAGATAGCATATCCAAAAATCACTCATCATTTTCTTGTCCACAAAAAAGACTAAAACCCCCAAGTTTAAGACAAGATGATTAACGTTCATTCACAATAAGGCTTTACTAATACTGGGAATTACTTAGTACTAACTTGAGCCAATCAGAATTTTCCCTAAGAACTTTGAGCCAATCAGAAAATTCAATGAAAAATCTAATTGGCTCATTTAGAACTACCTACATCTCAGCATTACTATAATCTAATCATAAATGGACCTTTACGAGTTGTAATAATTACATGCAATCACAATAATTCATATCAAAATTTTGCTTCGAGCGTCGAGGTAAAGTTAAATGGGTCTCAAAAACTACTTTTTCAGTCTGACAAATCACATTTTTAACTTCTACTCCTTTTTTAAGTAGAGAATTTGCATATTCCTTTTCCATAGTAGACTATTTGTAAGAAACTTAGCAAAACATGCATTTTTTTTAGATTAAAAAACGTAGATTATTCCTTTTTGTGGTATCTCTTTTATAGAAAATCCCGGGGATTTTTATAGGTTCCAACATTCGACACAACTGGAAAACTATATATAGAAGAAACCTAAACTGATTTTCGTCCGAAGCAAAGCCTTTTCGACTGGTAAAGACGTAACAAAAATGTATATAAACAAATTTTTGATGCGTTTTTTGTCCCCTCCCCGCAGCAAAATCCTGGCTACAGCCTTGGTCCGGATTTTCACACACGAGGCATGATACCCAGGACCGCGTTGTCCACCACTACAAGTTCGTGTCAAACATGTTTCAAATCACATTTATTAAAGATTGTATTTTTCAGAGTGCTATAATATAGAGCTATAACATCTTGATTAGCATTTAATTAATCAAAACAAGTATACACTATTTACTCCGCTTTTTTTTCTGGCAAAACATAGTATCTACAGATAAATAATTCAATCTTAATGTTTTTATTCACACAAATTCGAGAAAGTTGAAAGCAACATTCTGATTGTTCCTGCCTTAACTCGCTTCTTTGATGCAACCAAGCGTTTAAAGAAAGAAGGGGTTTACCTGAAAGAAAGAAAAAGAAAAGCTTTTAGTACCTTATCCCCCTGGGAAATGGCACCTTATCCAACAAGGCTTTTGGAACCTTAAGCCAGTTCAAATCTCAAAAGTGAAACTGCTAAGATGAAAATTGATAATGTTGATTGAATATTCTTACTTATACTAGGGGAGATAGCCGTCCTAGCTGAGTGGATTGGTGCGCTGGATATGGGATTCTTTGACAGAGGGTTCGAATCCTAGTGTATCCAATTATTTAGTTTAGGACGGGGGTCAGTGGTGTACTCTGTAAGTTCAGCCAGAGTCCAACCAGCTTTAAATGGGTACCTGGAGAAACCTGGATAGGTAAACAGGAAGGGTGTGCAAAAGTACAGGATGGTTGGTCTTCTTTAAAAAGAAAGAAGGGGTTTAAAGAAAGAAGTTTACCTGAGAAGGCCCATAGCCAATTCCATGCTAAATAAGCTACTAAAAAACTTAAAAGTTTAAGGTCATACGGAGCACGACAGATAAAAATATACAGCTCTCTGTCCAAATAGAATCTACACTTTATGAGTCTACAATAACATTTAAGTTGTCGTTTCTACACCAGGATTCGTTTTTGTTTGGCGTTTTACAGGCAAATCGAAAAACAAATTAAACAATGAAACCGCTAGAAAAACTGCTTCGATGTAGACTGCTGCAACTACAATCAAGAAACCTTCAAATTTATCAAGATTTATTTTCAGACCCAGGATAGAACTGACATAATCAAAAGCAGACACTAATTCCGTTTGTTTTTTAAGATTTTCTCTTTTCGTTCGTGAGGTTTTTAGATTTTCATTTAAAAATGATTTGTAACTACACTTTTAAACACAAATTGACACGTTGCAGTTGCACGCGGCTATTTACAATGGAAAATGATTCGTGGGGCCCTTTTTATAACATGAATAAAAGCCCAATTTTGCATAAAAGAGTTTTGAATTTTTTTTTTTTCATGAAAAATCATTTCTTTACTGGAAATGAAGGAAAATTAAAAGCACCCTACATGATATACAAAGAAAAGGCGTAATTCATAAGAAAGCATACTTTCTATATATAGAAGATATAGACTTGTTTCATTTTCTCCAAACCTAAAAGATATTTCGGTCACTGCATATGTGACCGAAATATCTGATATTTTTGTGAATTTCTATCACTGTTATCATCATCACTGTCTATTAAAAGGATTTTATCCCTATTTGAACTTTTATTTATCTACCTGGAAAGGCAGTGTGGTCTCCGAAATTATCTATTTTAATTTAGAAGACTTAGAAAGAAAAATAAAGGAGCCCCATTAAACATAAACACTCTGTGGGGTTTGGTTACGATTTTGCTATTCTTTTTAATAAATATTTCATTCCTTTTATTAAATTGTCACTTAATAAAAGCGTTTCACAACCGTCATACCTAAAAGTCATATCTGATAAATAATTCTTCTTCATAAAGCAGGAGGTCCATGAACATAAAAAGAATGTTCTTTCACCTCTTTATTACACTGGCTACAGAACTGGGATATAATTACGATCAATTAAGGAAGGGGATCATACAATCGTAGCAACACTTTGGGATCTTAATTGATAACTTAAATATCATTCTGTTCTAATGAGGAGGGAGGTTAGAATTCAGGATTGCAACGAGAGTATCGGGTATTTTCGCCATAGAGTGGAGACGCTTGAGGGTACTGGTCTCCTCACGCTGTTGCTGGCATTCAAATAAGAGACGCAATTTCATAATGCTGATATATTTTTCAAAAACGCTTTGCCTAGCTGTTTTAAAAGGAAGATTAGTAGGATAATTTATATTCAATCAGACTTGGATCTTCCCTTCGAGAACAGGTTGGGAAAAGGTATTGGGCAATTATTCTAGGAGCATTTCTTAAATTAAATTAATAACTTTGTAAAATAAAATGATTAAGCAGAAAGAGTACCACCAAAATCAGAAAAAAAGTATGAAACAAAATTACTTGATATTACCAAAGGTGTTTGGCAATTATACTAGAAGCATTTCTTATATTAAATTAATATTTTCGTAAAATAAAATGAAAAATTACCAAAATAAGAAAAAACGTAACAAAAAAACAAAATTACTTGGGTGCAGAGTAGGTACATGCTGTGCCATCCTATCATCTTTCAACATGTGCAATAGAGTAGTCTTGCCTGCATTGTCAAGGCCCAAGAACAACAGCTTGCCGGATTTTTTGTAGAGTCCTGAAAGAAGAGGATTATAAACAGAACGGACAGCATAGGAGTGAAATCAAATATCAGTAAAGAGACTAATAGCAGTGCAATCATCAACAGGAGAGTGTGACCAAAGTTTTCAAGGCCAAACATAAAAAAAGAATTTAACTGAGATACGTACATACAAAATAAATAAACAACAGCACTCATCCCTACTTTCCCAAAGCAAAAGCTTGTCAGGAAGGAACGGAAATAAAATAACACCTCACACAAACAAATATACTGTTTAATAAACAATAAAGTCACAAAAAAAAAATTGTATCTAAATGACTTAATGCAACTAAGTAAGGCTTATTAGAGATACAATTAGCCTATATGGGTTTTATTAATTTGATGTTGTAATTTATCAACAAAGTGATAATTCATAAAGAAAATATTAAACAAATGTTTATATGAAGCAAGTAAATGGTGAAAAACCGTGTCAGTGTTTTTCCCTAAAGGAAGGGGATGGGGAAGCCTACCAAAACGATTAGGAAAGACTACTGACTGACTGTATCTCAAACGGTAAGGTCTACGAAAAATGTGGTTCAATCCCGTTTTTTAGGGCTATAGTCAGAGTAAGGGTGATCTGGCTAGGACACGTTCTGCAGATAAAGGATGACAGATTGTCAAAGGTTGTCCCAATCGACCAACCATCTAGGACCAGAAGGAAAGTAGGTTGTCCCTGAATGGGGTAGGAGGATGTTGCCAGGAAACATTTAAGGGAAATTGGGACTTCTCGGGAGGGTTTAAACAGGGAGGCTTTGAACAGATTAGGATGGAGGAGTGTGCATAGTTTTTTTGGCTTCCGGTGGCTTGGCGCCGGAGTGAGTTGTTAGAAGTAGTAGAAGTTTTGAAGAGAAAAGTTGCAAGTATTTTTCAAAGTCACACAAAATTCTGTAATTTTTTATACTTTCAGCTTCTTGGGAATGTGGGACTGGCATCATCCCTAGGAACTTCACTTGATGGTGACTCATTCATTTGAAAATTAGTTTGGACAAAACATATGCTTCTACAAATTCATTTATTTACTTCAACCCTTGCAGGACTACTTACATACTTAAAAAGACTCTGAAAGGACCAACAACCGACTAAAAGGGATAACAAAATGATTAGATACAGAAAACAGTTCTAGCTCAAAAAATTTTGTATCAGGGTATATGAACTACCAATAAGTCCTTTCATCCCTTTGACTCTCCAAAAAGTATTGTCAGATATTCATAAATCCACTGTCTTCATCTGTAACCAAGTCTTCTTATCAGTTTAAGCAAACCAATCATCCCAATTAAGCTTATTAATTCTATTGATGGGTTGTGGGAAGTGCAGGTACTTGAATGACCTTTCCCCAGCAGTTTAAAACCTATAGGCCAGCTGGTACCAATATGGTTCTTCACGCTCACTCCAGCTCTCTTCTGCACTCTCCAAAATAAATGACGAATAACCTCCTTCTTTTTAATGACTTCATTGTACAGTAATGATCACTAATCAATTTGACTCTTCTTTAAAATATTAATAGATGCCTTAAAAATCTTTCTATCCATGTGCCAAGGCAAGTTAGACTTCGGGATTGCAGTGTAGGAAGCTTTAGACTAAATTGAGAGTCAAAACAGAAACACAGTGAATTAAAAATATATATATTAAATATATAGACAAAAGCAGAACTATCAAACATTCCAACTTAGTTGAGTATTACTGTTGATTCAAATGCATTTCCAATTAGAAGATAAAGCAAACTTTAGATATATGCTTTTGATGCATGGTATTATATTTCCGTTAATAATTTTGTAAGAGCCTGTTTGTTTCACGCCACTAGTTTGAGCCTTTTCTTTTTAATATTGCTGTAAGAAAAAACCCAATGGTATATCTTACATTGGTAAAAGTTTGTAGGAGAGTGAGAACAGGAACTTAAGTCATGAGAGTCATGAATACTGTCAGGAACTTCACTGGGAGGGACAAATGCTACAAGGAGCTTTGTTTTCACTGAGACTTAACTAGAAGTATTTCTCATTTTCCTATTTTTATATACATTTTTAATGTCTTTTGTTTTCCCAGTAAGGTGGGTTTGTCCCTGCCTCTTAATGGGCCTATACAAGCTTCCAAAAGTAAATAAATATATAATTTACCATTGGATGGCTGATTCCCCTTTATACAACAGAAAAAATGATAGATAGTTGGAAGCAACTTTTGTTCAAACAAATGTAGTTTATGAGCACACACTACCAATGAATTC
The DNA here is from genome assembly GCF_049724085.1 of Artemia sp. Qi Xiang Cuo. Lineage (NCBI taxonomy): Eukaryota > Metazoa > Arthropoda > Branchiopoda > Anostraca > Artemiidae > Artemia > Artemia sp. Qi Xiang Cuo. Next base: position 24,548,014 of record NC_142812.1, on the reverse strand, counting down.
CAAATTGTAGAAGCAGAAGTTATTTATGTACGCAGATAATTATTTATATAAATAACCGCAACAGCATAAAAAATTTACAAATAAATTTCTTGTGAATTATTATCTCGATTTATCAGTAGTTGTACCGAACCAATCATGCTCAAAATCCTCCCCGAGGCCATACTGTGGTGTTTTTTTTGTGGATGGCGAAGTTTTTCTCCACAATAGAGTGCAGATGGTCTGTTATCATAGTATTCTCCTTTCTTGTTTAGATTAAAGCTTATTCCAATAGGCAATGCATAGAACTCACCCTAAAAAAAGTCCCCTCAGATCCCACCCAAAATACTAATGAAATTGATCCCCATCTTCGCTGGTAAAGCTCATTATCACAAAGCTCACATGATAGCTCTAATCCTGAGAATAGGACAATGATCAGTGTAGGGGCTAATGTCACTATAAATGATGATAATGGGTTTCAAGAGGTTCTTTCTAGAAGCTCCAAAAAAAGGAAAAAAATCTCCCCAATCAAAAGTATTCCCCCCCCTGCCCAAGATTCTCCCTCCCAAAACTTAGGAATTTACCTCAAAGTTTCTCCTAATACCCCCTTTGAAATAAAAAAGATTACTGCAATAAGAGTTGCAATTTTCAAATTGTTAAAATCAATGTTCTGTCTTAACATTCACCGTGATGGATCTTTGCTAATAGCTGTCCAAGATTAGAAATCAGCAGATACAATAATTAATCTAAAATCTCTTCTGAATATCCCAATTAATGCATCTAAATGGAACCCAACACAATCCCCAACAAAAATAGTAGTATATAATGTTCCCCCAGAAATACCCATTCAGGAGTTAAAAGAAGGGCTCTCAGATAGGGCTGGCAACACAATCCCTGTTGAAGATGTTACCCAACTTGGTAAACTTAACTCTAATGGCCTAAAAACAAGTAGATCTTTCTTATTTACATTGAAGGGAAAAATTAATATCCCAGTAAAGTTATTCCTATTTGGGCAAATCAAACCGCACAAGGAATACAAGCCAAAGCCTATCCAGTGTCAGAAGTGTCTCAAACTGAGACACACAACAAACAAATGCAATGAAATTCTCCTAGCCTGTAGTAATTGTAAAGCATCCCATCCTAGAGAGTTGACATTTTGCAACAACACTCAGCCTACATGTATCAATTGTAAAGGCCCACATGAATCTACCAATAAATCACTATGCCCTGCATATAAGTAAAGAGCACTAAGACTCCAAATAGCAAGAGAGGAGGCCATTCCATACCCCTTTGCAGCTATGGAAGCAAGTGCTGCCCAACAATACCAAATAAAGCCCATAATGAAACCAACCAAAACTCCCAAGTCAAACGCCCCCAATGCATCAAGTGCCCCTTATAAAACACCATCCTCCAAGCCCCCTAGCTCACATCCCTATCAGAAAGAATCACCAAGTCAACAAGCCTCCTTGTCCAGTGAGATGAGGTCAGCCTGCCCCTCCCCCTCCCAAGAAGAAACAAACCAGAAACACTACCATTAATTAACCCCTTAGCTGAGAAACAGGATGCACAACCAAACATGCAATCTCCAAATATATGCTTATTCATTCTATATTGTAATGCAGTTCAGGCCATGAATATACATCAACTACAGAAAACAAAAATCATTGCTGAATTTGCAAAAACCTACATCCCTAAACATATGATCATCCAAGCAAAAAAAGATCTTACTTTACAGTTAACAAAGCTGGACATTGATACCCAGTCATATGAAAAATAAATCAACAACACCACACATATCAATACTCCAGTGGAACGTATGATTACTTACAGAAAATAAGTTAATTGAACTAATATCTTTTATGAATAATAAATCCATCAATATTGCTTGCCTCCAGGAAACTCAATTTAACCCAAAATCAACAAATTAAGTCTCTGGGATATACTATCCTGAGAAAGGATAGATCATCAGAGAGAAAAGGAGGTGGAGTAGCTTTAATAGTTAAAAATAATATAAAATTCTGTTGCATCAACTTTCCAGATTTTGTAAATGATGTTGATGCAATTGGTATCAGTGTTTGGCTGAATAATACAAAAACTTACATAATAAGCTTTTATAACCCTAATGGCCAAATTACAAATGCCATGGATTTTTTCAGCTATATAAATAATTCTAATATGTTGAAAAATATCCTTATTTGTGGAGACTTCAATGCCCACAGCCTTTTGTGGGGGAATAAACCAGCAAATAAAGCTGGCAAGTTCATTGAGCGTATGACTTCAAATAATATTGAATTAGCTGTTGCTACCCCTCCAAACCTGAATACATATTTCAACCCCAAAAGTGGCAGTTTCTCTACAATTGACCTACAAATTGTGTCATTAAATATTTTGAATAAAATTTATATAAACAAAATTGATAGTCTATGTACTGACCACTTTGCCATAGTTTGCTCCCTAAACGAACCTGCTGAAATCCTATCACATACCTCCAAATGTATCAACACTAAAGCAAATTGGCCTAAGTTCCAAAATAATTTAAATGATGAAATTACAAGTTTAACCCAAAATTCATGCATTTCAAACGCAACAGCTGACACACATGCTGAAGTTTTGGTATCTTTACTAATAAATACAGCTAATCATGCTATCCCCAGGTCAACACCCAGGAAAACCTTCCCTAAACACATTCCCAAAGCATGGTGGAAAAATGAGTGCCAAAATAAATGGAGAACAAAAAAGGCAGCTAGGAGAACATTCTTAAAAAAAAAACATCACCTACTACATATTTAAAAAAATTATAAGCAGAATCTAATCCAAAAAGGACCATAATAAATGCTAAATATAACTACCGGAATAATTTTGCCAATAATCTCTCCAGAGAAACACATGAACCAATTATACATAAAATCATAAGCCACAGCTGTGGGAAAGACTTCCCCCAACCCACTCCTGTATGAGCTCATACATAACAATACCCAGTATGACAATGATAATGAAAAAGCTAAGCTATTTGCCACTCTTTTTGTTAATAAGCTAACATCAAATAATTGTAGCAAAATGTCCCCAATTCCTATGAACCCAAGTTACCAACCTCGCCCAGGATCCGAGTATATAACCAGCCCATTTTCAATCCAGGAAATGAATAATGCAATACATCATATTTGGACAAAGACTAGGAGCAGCTATGACAATATACACCCTACATGGATAAAGAATCTCACCCCTTCTTACAAACATGAACTTCTAAATTTTTATAATCATGCTTGGTCATCTATGTTCCCCAATATCTGGAAATGTTTGTCCCTCTTACCAATCCTAAAGAAAAATAAACCCAAAAATAACGTTGAGTCTTATAGGCCCATAATGATTACTCCTGTGATGGGGAAAATAATGGAGAAAATGATCTATTACCGACTCCTCTGGTTTGTTGAAAAAAATAATATGATCCCTCACACTCAAACTGGCTTCAGGAAACGCCATTCCTCAACAGATGCTTTCATATTGTTAACAAATGCAAGAAATGAATCATTCTAAAAAAATAATGTCCTAGTTGCAGCTGTCCTAGATTTTGAAGGGGTATATGACAATGTGAACCACCAAATCTTTTTAAATAAACTTGCAAACCTTGGACTACCCCCCAAGCTAGTATATTTTATAAAATCTTTCATAGAATTGTGAAGTTTCATTGTTTGTGTAGGTTCAGCCTTTTCACCCCAAAAGACAATAACCAAAGGCCTTCCTCAGGGAGCAGTCCTCAGCTGTCTCCTCTTTGCTCTATATCTATGGGGCATGAACCTCCCCCACACGAATCTACAATATGCTAATGATTTGGTACTATGGTCATCTGGCAATACATTAGAGAATGCATAGTCAAAGCTGCAAAAGTCACTTTTTCAATTTGAAAAATTCTCTCAACATTCAGATCTACCCATTACACCTACCAAGTCAAAATAGTCCAATTTCACCGGAAGCGAAACCATGCTAATGCAAAACTAACTCTAAATAAAACAACTATTCCAGAAGATAATCATATTAATTACCTAGGTCTCATGCTTGAGAATTTGTTCTGGAACAAATGGACTAAATTTTCTTGCATTCTTGTATCAGTTTCCTAATTCAACTGGTTCAGTTCCCCTGTCCCCTCTTTGCAGGTATTGTATTATGAATAATGAAATAATTGACCACTGCCTATTTGAATATAATATGCTGACGTCTGCACAGCATACCTTGCATTGTAAACTGTTAAAGTGCTTCAAACACCACAAAATCTCACTATCAGCCAAGAGCCTAGCCAACTATACCTGCACACAGAGCACAGAAACCAATATCTATCATCTCATATTTGAACTCCTTGAGTCAAAAGATCTACTGAAAGATATCTGAGAATATCTAATAAATAAGAGACAACCAAGTCAGTGGCTCTGTAGCCCAAAGAGTGAAGCAAAAGGAAAAGGGCTAAATAGTATCAACTGAAAAGCCCACCTGCTGTGAAATAGAAGAAGAAGATATTACTATTTTGCCCAAAACAGCATCAATTTAGACCAGGAGTTTCTAATTGAGAACATATATACAAAGGACATATATAGAGAACAGGAGTTTCTAATTGTTTCTAAATATGCAAAATATGTATCTTCTTTGGTTGGGGGAAGGGGAGGGTCACTATGATATCTTGAAATAAGGCCACACATCCATTTTAATTTAATTATCTTATTGCATATATAAATAAACATAAAGGCATAATTGTTTAAAAAACAACTGAGAAATTTGATAATTACCTAAATATCCAAGAACACCAGTGAGCCAATCCCAAAGAAACATTATTAAATAGAATAAAAATTTGACCTGAAAAAGAAAGAAGCCCTGGTAAGGTCAATTTTAAGGCCACAATAGATACTAAATAAGTTTCAATTCAAATAACTAGTATAAGTCTTAGGCAATAAAAGAGCACAAGAAACGACAATTTACCCTGAACATAGCCAATATGCTATGGAACAATAATTCTGAGACACCAAATTGCTTTAGAAATATCAAAAAGCAATACATCCCAGTTTCAAAGGCTACACTGCCACTGATAATGCAATTTTACCAAAGACTGACAGCAGACTGAACAGTTGATACACACTGCTGTATAATTAGGCCTCTTGAGAAAGAAATTTGTTAAAAAAGCCAATTCTCATTTCATAGTATGCAGAAAAATTGTAGTTAATCAATTCTAAAAGCCCTTTACCACTAATGTGCAAATATGTAGCCCAAATTATATGTCCCTTGCGTTTTTTTATTTCTTGATTTTGTTTATGTAGCTTCAATTTAGTTCATGTAGTTCAATTTAGTTCATTTGTTTATGTAGCTTCAATTCAGTTCAGCTACATTCAATGTAGTAGCTTCAGTGTTAAGTTGAAACAAAAGATTGACAGATGGCAAAATACATGGAGATATATGGTTTGGGGCAGAAGCCTAAAATTAGTACTATTGAGAAGGAAACATGTTAAGAAACAATTCTTACTTCATGATATGCAGAGAAATTGCAGTTAACACATTTTGCATGCACTTCCATTATACTTTACCCCCCCCCCCATTAATGTGCAAATATATAGACCTAGCCTAAATTATATATCTCCTTGTAGCCAGTAGAAACTTGAGAATTGAGGTTAGTTTGATCCTAATTGAGTTTATTACTAGACCAGTTACCAACCCTCAATGAATAAAGCAACACCCCCCCCCCCCAAAAAAAAAATAATAAGAAAACAACTTTTGCCAGTCTAAAAATTTTGCAAGGATTTTGAATTTTTTTGAAAGGCATATAATTATTATTAATAATTAGACAAAATATTGATCAGTTTTGAGAAATGGTGTGGATTTTCAATGGTTTATTTTCTTAACAATAAAAATTTATCCTCTCAATAAAGCTCAATAGTAACCACAATGCTAGAAAATGGAATTTTGATACCAATAGACATATCAAAAGAATTGGTTTCTTATGGTGATCCCAAATATATAAGTTTCTTTATGTTTAGTGTTACCCACTAAAGGCTACAAGAATGAAAGAAGTTGCTTGGTTTTTGAGAAAGGAAAGAAATACCCCCTAGAAGTCAAAGAATATTAACAAAAATTGCTTTATCAGATTAAGCTTTGCAATTTAATTAAGGCTCCTTTTTTTAAGCATGGCATATAATACTTCAGCTAAATTGTCTGTTTTTCTTTAGGTAGAAATAAGCCTGCAACAAGTTCTGGTGGCAATAGTTAGTGTTATATTTATTGCCATGAAGCTTGGAATTGTTGTGGATGCTTTGGGTCACTTGTGATGGGTATGAGGGGCATTTGCATCGGCAACGTATCCTTGAAAATCTTTTAACCAATTATGCCAGATCATCAATGAAGCTAAATGATTTCTTAAAGTCAAAAGAAACAAAGTTTACTGCCAGATATGTTTGGAGGAGTAGAAGTTTGGTTCTGTGAGTTAATACTGTTGTTTTTTATATTTTGATATTATAATTTTATTTGTTTTATTATCAAGCTCCTATCTGAAAAAAATATGGAATTTGTATTTTTGCCAGAAGAGAGATCATGGATACATGTTTATTGATTTTTCTAGGGGTTATTGTATTGACCCAGTGGTCCTAGATTATTGGAAGAGGGCTCATTCAAACAGAGATTAAATGTTTGAGTTCCCATTTTAAGTGACAAAAATGATTGGAGGGCAACTAGGCCCCCTCCCATGCCTCTTTTTCCCCAAAATTGTCTGATCAAGATTTTGTGCAGGATAGTTGAGAGGCCTTATAACTATACCTTTGGAGGTAACATGAAAGGTGTATCCCTGAAGTGTCCTTGAAGACATATCAACCAATTATGCTGGGCCATCAAAAAAGCCATATGACTTTTTAAAATCAAAAGGAAAAAAGTTTTACTGCCAGATATGTTTAGAAGAGTAGAAGTTCTGTTTTCTTAGTCAATATTGTTTCTTTTTCATATTTTTAATTTTGGATTTTATAATTTTAAGTGTTTTCAATACAAGTATCTGAAGACTTAACTGTTTTTTTTTTAACTTTTTTATATCTTTCCTTTTATTTGTTTTCATTAGCAAGTACCTAAAGGTTTAAATGTAAAGGAGCTGGTCTGATCCCTGTTTGAAAACCAGTTGTGTCCCATGTTGATCTTCCAATTAACATGTTGGAGTATGTGAATAAAGTACAGGATGGAAAACTGGTTTGGCATGTTGTGTACATGTTCTATTGTTGTGAATTTAAGAAAAGCACTTTCATGTATTGGCAATGCTGCTTTTAGCACTTTTAAAAGCATATGAAACAAGTATTGACAGAGCTTTCAGGTGATGTATAAATCATATCTGAGTCAGTTGTTTTGTGGTTTTTGTGCTGATTAAAGTGCAGAATATTGTTCTGACAGTTGGCAAACTGGTTTAGTACTTTATACCAAAATATAATAGTTTAGTAATAAAATTAGGAAAACTACAACAAAGAATTATGAATGCATCCTTTATATTTAGAATGCAATATATTAAATCCCTAACCTAACATAGCCTAACCCAACCAAAATACCATCTCTATATATTAAATATTTAATAAAATATATCTACAACATAGATTTTAACTGAGCCTAAGCTAATTGTCTCTATATACAGACAGCTAGCCTATAAACCAGGGTATTGTTGTAATATATGTACAACATACAAGAAGTGAAGTTTGGTTAATGCTAATGAAATAAAACAAAATGAAAATATGATAGTTTAGAAACAAAACTGGGCAACATATTTGCACATTGGGGGGGGAGGGTAGTAAAGTACAGCAGGGCTGCATGCAAAATGTGTTAGCTACAATTATTCTGTATATTATGAAGTAATAATTGTTTTCTTAACATTTTTCCTCCTCTATAGGTACTTAACTAGGCATATATCCTAGGTTTTTACCCTTCTACCTATTTCAATAATATATTTTGCACAGTAGGGGGGGGGGGGTAAAGTGAAGCATTTTTATGAATAATTAACTGTAATTTTTAGTAAATTTTTGGCAGTTCATATTATTGACTTAGGAACAAAGTGAACATACCACTTGATGCCTTTTTTATGCTGTTTATGAATATAATAATTGCTTCTACTGGAAATTCAAATTTTCCCACCCCTACCCCCCTAATGTGCAAATATATAGCCTGCCCTGAATTGTAACAACACAAAGAAGTTATTAACACTAGTTAAGTTATTGAAAAGTGGTTAAAAACATATAATTCTTTATAAATAAGTTGTTCAAGACTAATATATTCCAAAAATACTTATTTATAACAATTCAAACCTCATTTATTAGGCAATTCAAATATATATTGTTTTCTAATTGTTTCAAGTTTTTTGAATGCTGTTGACAAAATAGCACTAAATTTTGCAATTCAAAACTTTGCCATCAACAATTCATGGTATATTCCAATTCAGGGTACATATTTGCACATTAGGGGAACAGGGTGGGTAAATTTGAATTTCATATAGAAGCAATTATTATAATTGTAAAGAGCATAAAAAAAGGCATTGAGTGGTATGTTCACTTTATTTGTAAGTCAATAGGCCTAATATGAACTGCCAAAAATTTACATATTTTTCTGCATAGGCCTATTAAGAAAGTTGCCCAAGAATTGTTTTGCTAACATGCTTCCTTCTAAACAGACCTAACTTTGCACTGATACCCATAGGCTAGAACAGATTGTGGTAAATATCTACCAAATCATATTATTGACTTATACATAAAGTGAATATACCACTTGATGCCTTTTTGGTCAATATCTACCAAATCATATTATTGAGTTAGGACTAAAGTGAATACACCATTTGGTGCCTTTTTTTATGCTGATTACAAATATAATAAGCATTTCTATCAGAAATGAATTTCAGCCCCCCCTATATATGCCAATTCAGGGTTAGGTATAGCCTATATAGGGGGGAAGGGGGCTGAAATTCATTTCCAATAGAAATGCTTATTATATTTGTAATCAGCATAAAAAGGCGGTCAATATCTATGAAATCATATTATTGAGTTAGGACAAAAGTGAATACACTATTCGATGCCTTTTTTTATGCTGATTACAAATATAATAAGCAATTCTATCAGAAATGAGTTTCAGCCCCCCCCTATATAGGCCAATTCAGGGTCAGGTTAGGTTAGGTAGAGCCTATATAGGGGGCGGGCTGAAATTTATTTGTGATAGAAATGCTTATCATATTTATAATCAGCATAAAAAAGGCATCAAATGGTGTATTCACTTTATTCCTAACTCAATAGCCTAATATGATTTCATAGATATTGACCAAAAAGGCATCAAATGGTGTATTCACTTTATTCCTAACTCAATAATATGATTTGGTAGAAATTTACCACCTTTTTTTATGCTGATTAAAAATATAGCCTAGTAATCATTTCTATAAGAAATGAATTTCAGCCCCCCTCCCTAGCCTATATATGCTAATTCAATGTATATATTTCTACAACCTAACCCTGAATTGGCATAGGCCTATATGGAGGGGGGCTGAAATTAATTTCCAATAGAAATGATTATTATATTTGTAATCAGCATAAAAAAGGCATTGAATGGTGTATTCTTTATTCCTAATTCAATAATATGATTTGGTAGAAATTTACCCAGATTGTTACTAATTCTTCTTCTACCTATCTTTAGCAGAAGAGTAAAGGCTAGCCTATAGGCCTAGATTTTTTTTCAAACATAAAAGAAAACTTTGTTATTTAAAAGAGCAGTTAGAAATGGTGTTTCACTATTGATGTAGGCCTACTTCAATTTTCTTTTAAATGCCTTGTTTTTGCTTGTTAGGCCTACTAAAATGACAATTAAGAAAACAATTTTCAAAAATGAATTAGCCTAACATAGCCTAAGGCCAGCTGGAATGGCAAGTCACCTTTTTTAAAAAAGAAAGTTGAGTTACAAACCTAAAATATGCTAAATATTTGTGATGGAATGACACGTTGGCAAACAGTGTTGCCAAACCAGAAACAATTCATAGAAAAAGAAATAAGAACAGACACTATCTTTTATTTACTTCAAAACTCGATTTCTCCTGCTATTTTCTAGTGAATGTTTATGTAAGAACCTTAGGTAATCAAGTATATAATCTAAATTGTTTACTATCTGTTGTAATAATACAAAATCTGTAAAATTTCAATTTAGCTAATTACAAGCCGAAAACATTACATCAACATTGTTAGCAATATCGTATATAAAATAGATGGGAATAACAGTAGATTCAATACGGATTATTTCAGAGACCTTCAAATGCTATACACACCAAACAACACTATATTAATTAGATCGCAAGAACATCAGTGTCCAATCGCAGCCTAAATCAACGACAAGGTCATATTATCAAGTCATTTATTGTCAACAAGATGCACTTTCACAGGCTGGCCCAAAGCAAAAAATACTATAATAATTAAAATATGATCAACACAAGAAGAATTTGTTAAACAGCAAAAAGTTATCAATACACACAAGCTACGAATTATTAAAGGCACCGACAACACTCATAACAAAGTTTTGTTATTGACGCTGTGATCTGGAGTAAACCAGTGTCCGTTTTGGAACTTTCACAACCGTTTTCTGGTCAGAACCTAAGAGGTACAAAGACAGGCGTGAGGAAGTTCTTGAGATGAGATGAGAAAAGGAATTGGGCTAAATTTCAAGATGACGGAGAAAAATGGGGTCAAGCTCAAATGCTTTTAGAAAAAAAAGGGTAAGGTAACGGGGAGCTTTTATAAATGATTTGTAGCGATCTCTTTTGAGCCCGTTCAGTTTATCACTGCCTTCTTTTGACAGAGTAAAATGCCAAACAGCTATTGACGTTCTCTTTAACAAGGAAAGTTCCTCTCTAATTTCTGATATTGTGATTCCAGGACATTAAATTAGCATCTTCTTGCGAATTTTGGGATGGTGCCTCAGCTGCAATTGAAGGTGGCTTTTCTGGAACAATGGTGGATACGACTATATCCAGTTAGTGATAATTATAATGATAGAAGAGAAAATGAGAGTGTAGGTCGTTTGTTCGTTGTTCCTTCTTCATGTAAACAACTGGTAGTCGGCAAAGCCGTTCCTAGGGTTGGTGGCGCCCGGGAAAAAATTAATTACAGCGTTATTATCCCGACTCAAATATAAGCAAAAAAAGCCAAATCAAAGGGACAAATTTGATCAAAGTGGACAACCACCAGCCGCACCCCCCATCCAGGGCACCTAGGGTGGCTTGTCCAGGTCGCTCCTCTTTTGAACGGTTCTGGCTGTGGGCCTCTCCCAGTTCATAGAAACTGTAACGGCTTGGATTCGAGGAGGTTGCCTGCTTACTTTTTATAATAATTTCCCTGGGCTTGTTTAATTTTCCATTTAATTTGCTTTTAACTTCTTTGCTTCTTCTTCCTTCTTTCCAATGAATTGTTTTGAGTACCCGACTGATCGACCATATCTCAAACAGTGCGCTATGCTAAAAGTGTGGTTCAATACCGCTTTCCAGGGCCTTAATGAGAAAAAGGATGAGATGGCAGGGCATGTTCTGCGGAAGACAGATTGCCAAAGATTGCCCTTTCCGGCCAACCGTCTAGGACCAAACCAAAAAACAGGTCGTCCCGGGTTGGGGAGGGAATATGTCATAAGGAAAGATTTGAGGGAAAATGGGAATTTCCTGGGAGGGTGTAAAGAGAGAGGCTTTGAATACACCGTGATTAAGGAGGAGCATGAGTAGCTGTGCTGGCCTCAGGCGGCACAGTGCTCGAGTGAGCTGTTACTTGTTAGTAGCATTTATGTTGGATCATTTGTTTAATCTATGCATTTACATATGGTTTGTCAGTTGAGCAAACTTTGGTCTTTTTTTCGGAAGATATTAAAAAAAACATCTAGTTTGCTATTAAAATTTTGCACCTGTGAAAATGTGGCTCAATCCTGCTTTCCAGGGCTTTAATAAGCGAAAGGATGAGATGACAGGGCACGTTCTGCGGAAGACAGATTGCCAAAGATTGTCCTTTTCGGCCAACCGTCTAGGACCAAACGAAAAGCAGGTCGTCCCCGGTTGGGGTTGGAAGATGTCGTACGGAAAGATTTGAGGGAAATGGGAATTTCCTGGGAGGGTGTAAAGAGAGATGCTTTGAATACATTGGGATGGAGGAGGAGCGTGAGTAGCTGTTGGCCTCAGGCGGCACAGTGCTGCAGTGAGCTGTTACTTGTTAGTAGTATTTATGTTTAATCGTTTGTTTAATCTTTGAATTTACATACGATTTGTCAGTTGAGCAAACTTTGGTATTTTTTTTCGGAAAATATTAAAAAAAAAAAATAGTTTGCTATTCAAATTTTGCACCTGTGAAAGTGTGGTCCAATCTTGCTTTCCAGGGCTTTAATAAGAGAAAGGATGAGATGATAGGGCCCGTTCTGCGGAAGACAGATAGACAAAGATTGTCCTTTTCGGCCAACCGTCTGGGACCAAACTAAAAACAGGTCGTCCCCGGTTGGGGTGGGAAGATGTCGTAAGGAAAGATATGAGGGAAATGGGAATTTCCTGAGAGGGTGTAAAGAGAGAGGCTTTGAATTGGTTAAGATGGAGAAGGAGTAGCTGTGTTGGCCTCAGGCGGCACAGTGCTGTAGTGAGCTGTTACTTGTTAGTACTATTTATGCTGGATCGTTTGTTTAATCTTTGAATTTACATATGGTTTGCCAGTTGAACTATCCTTGGTCTTTTTTCGGAAAAAAAAAAAAAAAATCAATTAGTTTGCTATCAAAATTTTGCACCTGTGAATCCAAGTTCTCAGAGATTGAGACTCCAGCCCAAATGTCTCTCCATATCCCATCCCGAAACTGTAAAAGTCCCCGATCTTCGATCAGTAATTGGTCTTGAATTTATTTGAGTTACTGAGCAATTGACTTTTAACTTTCTCAATAAGGTTCCACTGTAACATAAATGGGTAGCTACCGCCAAGTGATGCAATTTTACTTGGCTTTTGATAATAATTGCAGATTTATTGTCATTATATCCAAAAACAACCACCTACGGGTGTTAGCAAGGCCATACCCAAGGGGGGGGAGGGCTAGGGGGATTTTAACCGCCCAAATGTTTGCTTGACTTGTAAAAACGTAACAAAAACGGATATAAACACATGTTTATGCGTTTTCATGTGTACCCCCCCCCCGCAAAGTCTTTGATTACCCCCCCCCCCCCCGAAAAAAATCTTGGGTATGACCTTGGGTGTTATAAAATCAACAATATTGTTGAACATCTCCTAGCACAGCAATGGCAATAAAAATGGTGTGTTTTCTGGATATAATCTGTCGATTCCTGAAGCTTCCCCCAAGAAGCCTTTCTTACAGCAATGGGTTGGCCAGGAAACAATGTTTATGCTTCTGCTCCTTATGGTCAGAATACAACTCAAACAAAAAACAAATATGCGTGAAGCCAACAGTTAAACGAATTGTTTATGCATGTTCAATCCCACTTTCCAAGGGTATAATGAGAGAAAGGTTGAGATGGCTAGGACACGTTCTGCGAATGAAGCATGACAGATTACAAAAGATCCTCCTTGTCGGCCAATCGTCTAGGGCCAAACGAAAAGCAGGTCGTCTCAGAATGGGATGGGAGAATGTCACAAGGAATATTTAAGGGAAATAAAAACTTCTTGGGAGGGTGCAAGGAGGGAGGCTTTGAATAAATTGGGATTGAGCAGCGTGCGTAGCTGTGTTGGCCCCAGGTGGCTTGGTGCTGCAGTGAATTGTTAGTAGCAGTTTTCTTCTCATGGAATTCTATATCACGTTACGCTTATCAATATAATTTTACTTATGTTTGTGGTCTAATTTAGAGTACTAACCTTGAGCTACTAGAATACTCAGAACTCAGAATGCTAGACACCAGAAAATGTTGTATTGAATAATCTCCGTGTGTCGTTAGTTTGTGGGCAGAATAAGTAAGTTATGGTTAAAACTATAACAAAGCACATTGGCAATTCATTTGTATCGCTTTTCCAAGCAATACATATTTTAGTTAAATTCCTGATGATTATTTGTTGTAAAAAAGTGCTTCAGGTCTAAAAAAGGCTGCTTATCAATTGATTACCAACCTCCCTGTATGGAATCTGCATTAGTTAGCAACAAACATAAAAGTAAAATCAACATCACCAACTCTTCATTATGCATAGTACTGAAGTATAGACCGGTTATATAGGAATGGAAGCTTTATGAAAACTTCAACATTATCTCAATTGCTTTTGCTATAGAAAAAACGCTAAAAATACCTTAAATACAGAAAATAAAAAAGTAAAATATTAAAAAAAGTGTCATATAACCAGATCTTCAAAATTTCTTAGACTTGTCTCAATCTTTGACTCTTTAATCTAAAAAAAGGCAGCAAGTAAGGCAGCAGCATATTTGTGTAAAAAAATACATTCGAACAACAGACTTATTAATTAGATGAAAAAATTAGATCATCGATTTCTTTATGAATGCTTTCCTTGCGGCAAGCGGGATTGAACCGGCGACCTATCAATCAGTAAGCGCACCTTCAACCCCTGCGCTGCCACAGGGTATCATTATGTTTGATTCTTCAGCAAACTTTTGTACAATAGCTAGAAAACCAGTTGTTTCTATGCTGGAAAGACACTGTGGTCTTCCCCGTTATTTTGTCTTTATAGTTGAGACTGAAAATCGTTCAAATAGCTTCCATAAAAAAACTAACGAAAACGTCAGTTGGAACACTGTTCAAATCAGCAGCGATCGGTCAATTCAACATCGATTATCCGATCCTACTTAAAAAAACATTGTCAAAGCTTAACCACCAAGTAATTTCAAGACAAGACAAAATAAAGCATAGAAAGGTTCTGGTTTTCTCTTAAAAATACTGTTTCAGGTGTTTCTTATTTTGAAAGTATTAACAACGATCTCCTAAAATGTATGTTTATACTAAAATTTGTTCTCAAAACCACGAGAAAGCACCATAAAGGTATAACAAACAAGGTTTTTTTAATTTGTTTTACAGTGTAGAACTGTGTTTTTCTAAATGGTCTGTGATGAAGGAAAAGACGTAAATGCGAGAAATCCTCCTTGGATGAAAAATTACCTATAATCTCTTGATATTTCGTAAAAAGTGGTTAATATGACTGTAATCAATCATGTCAGTCATATGACAAATTTGACAATAGTAGTTTTAAGTTTAGCACAAAAATATGTCAATAAAAACGCGAAAAAGACATTACCAAATTTCTCATCTTGAAGATACTGTGACAAAACAATTCTCATCCAACAATTTTGACCAAAAAGATCACATCAAGCAAAGGACAGTGACAGATTAGTGACACTTCATCTATTCTTATTTATAAAAACAAGAGAAAAAATACAAGGAATTTATTGATTATGACTTTAACTGGGGTATCACAAAACAGCGATAAGTAAACTAAAAACAAAACTAATATAAATTAAAGTCAGGCGGCAAAGGCCTCCATTTTACGCAAACGATCGCAGCTTGGAGTTTGATAGTTACGAGCCTTGTCAAACATTCGAGCATCCCCGTAAGCTCTTGCCTTCCAAAGTAGATTTTCTTCTAAAATAAAAAACATTTAAGCAAATGCATACAAAACATCTAATAATGCAAAACCTAAACAATCGTTCTTGCAATTAATACCATCCAGCCGTTGGCACAACAAAATTCAGAAGTAAGTTTAATAGGCATATACGGGTGCACGGGCATCCACAAGAAGGATATGTGATGATGCCATAGAGGCTTCAACCTTTACTAGACATGAAAGTGCGCAAATAATGATACATTTCGTCATTTTTAGCTAGATAAAACGATGTATTTGTCCTGGGTTTTAGCCTATTTAGTTTTACAATATTTAAAAAATAAATCGTTTATAGACCAACTTAAATTATGCTTCCATCACTTTGAATCTTTTTTTAAATATTACCCCCTCCCCCCCAAATTCAAATCTCGGAAGATTTTACAAACATAGAATATTTTTCCGCTAAAGTTGTCTCAATTCTTTAAGAACGACAGTTGAAAAATAAAAATTGTTAATTTTGAATAAAAATTTTTATGAAAGCACGGAAAAACTTTATCCTAATGATTGAGGGACTGAATAGGGGCAACCCTCCTCATATACTGAATAATTTATGTTCGTTTAAAAGTTTTAATGTTGCTCCTTACGTTCAGTTGAAAAAATTTACTTTTTTATGGTTAAAAGGCTAATCTGAATAATTCGGGCCCTTGCAGGCAAATCTCCGACCATTAAATATTCTATATAAAAATTTTAGCCCCATACATGTAATTACTGACTCCAAACCCCGTAATTTACCAACTCTGAAGGATAATATAACATTATACGGAAGATATGTATTTTATGTGTTGTTATTTGAGAGAGTAATCTGATCGTTTCAGGCCACTGCTTAAATGAGCTATGACCAATGACGAATCAAGAGATGCAACATTGTCTTCGTAAACCTGGGGGGAGGGGGTGTAGGGGGGGGAAAGTCCTTGAGCCAAAGTACCACGTTAATTTTGCTTTCTAAATGATCCGTAAATGATCGCGTGTCAAAACCCGTACCGTGTCGACGATTTCTAAAAGATGTGCTTAATGTGCTGTGGTTTTCGACTTCTATATTGCAACGTAAACCTCAAATTTGTGATCAACAACCTCAGAGACCTTTAAGTCAACTGGCATTTTGTGTGCGCATTGAAGTTTTCTATCATCACTTATCCTAATTGAATTGGTTACCTCTGAACTTGCTTCCAAGACTGTGAGTTTTTCAACACAAATTTAAGTCACAATGCACAAATGAAAGTAATTATGAGAATTTATTTAGCCTCTCCTACCTTACATAACTAAAGAAATCCACTATTATCTCAGGAATCCATATACTCTTGATAAAGAATAGACCTGAAACCAAAGGTCACGGTTAATTCTTTAAGTAGATACTTTTTGGCAATGAGCCCAATTCCTAAATTGGTAAACGTCCCCTGAAAGCGGTCTTGCCGAATCTGTTTTTCCAAAAAGCCGAGAAAAAGGAGTTTTAAATTTAAACATTTGTATCTCAGAATCGGCTAGACCGTTGATTTTCTGACCATGTAACCAACTTTCGTTTAGCAAATCAGAAACTTTCGGCAAAACAGACCATGCTGTACATGATTCGGCGAAAAAACCGAGAAAAACGGGTTTAAAAATTTTGACAATTGTATCTCAGAATCGGCTATAGCTAGAGCATTGATTTTCTGACCATGTAACCAACTTTCGTTCAGCAAATCAGAAACTTTCTTCAAAACGGACCATGCTGTATGTAATTCGGCAAAACCGCTTAAAGAATATGCGAATCGGCAAAGGACAACTGCAAAATACAGGCAGTCAGAGACGTCTTACAGCAATGTCAATTAAACCATTCGAAAGAGATTTTTTTTTTGTACACACGATAGCGTTTGCAACTCAGTTTGAACAAAAACTATTATTTTCGGCAAAACGGCATTCAGTCAACGATAAGTGTAAAAACCTGTGAGAAATAAGAGTAATTGAAATGTGAAAATGAATGGTTCCAATAAATAATTTTATGTGAGTAAGTAACCTGAGTATACATATCATGGGAGAAGTATCAGCTTTTAAAGAGTTTTTCTTTTATTTAGTATTAGTTATACAAAATAATAGATTGCGTATTACATACACTATTTGATATTGGGAAACATATGGAACTTCTTTTAAGATTCAAAACGACAAAACAACTTTCACACAAGTGAGCTTTTTAAAATTACATTCCCAGAAAAACTACCAAATTTTTACAATCTGTTTAGCCAAGAAATTGGAGCTTTTCATTCAACTGAAATCAGCAAAACAAACGCAAAAAAGTGAAGTAACTCATTAGCTAGCAAACACAGGCGGGTATGCCTGATGATGAAATTGATGCTTATGAAAGTCATATAGAACCCCATTATGAAGGACTTATAGAACTCCATCTTTCATGGTCTATTCTAGATAAGATAACACACACTTACTGCTCTATTTCTCTCCATAGCCTAAAGACATTAATATGATCCTAAACAATACAAAAACGGGAAAAAGAAGGGGTGGATACAAAAAAGAAGTTCATTTGCAGCAATTAATGGAACTGTTCCTCTTTAAAGCATCAATTCACCTTAGTCCCTGTTCAATATAAAAACAGAAAAAAATTAAAAGAATGGACAGAAGGGAAAAGGAAACAAAAAGGAACAAATAACGTAAAAAGATGCTTACTGTACTATTTCTCTCTGTAACACAATTTTCTTAATGCATCTACATAATCCTGTTCAAAACAGAAAAAAAGAAGAAAAATTAATAGAACGGATGGAGGGGAAAAGGGAAAAAATACAAAAAAGGGAAAAAATAACGTGAAAAGGAACTTACTGAACTATTTCTCTCTATAACATTACTTTTTTAATGCATATATATATAATCATGTTTAAGATAGAAAAAAGAAGAAAAAGAATGGATGGAGGAGAAAAGGGGGAAAAAAAAAGTGAAGAGGAACTTACTGTACTGTTTCTCTCTATAACATGACTGCCTTAATGCATCAATATAATCCTGTTCAATATTTCTCTCAATTCTTCTAAGAGACTCGCCTTGGTAGTCTGTTTCAAAATCTTCTTTGACATAATAATTGACACCTAAGTTGAAAGTCTGTCTTTCCATTGGGAATTTACTAGAAAAAAAGAAACCCGTTAAGAAAGAAGATCATATAAAAAAAAAGATTTGTCTCGAGGGTCTTAGAAAAAAAGTGTTTTCAAGCTTTAATTCTTTGCAGTTCATCTGTTATCAATACTTATTTCAAAGATAACCTCCTGCAATAACATATTTTTGCCTTCTATCTTCTTATTCCACTTAGAATTTAAGATATTTGAATCATGTGTACGAAAAAAAACACTAAAGTGCCATCTAATCCTCTGTTGAAGAGGTTGCAATTATCAACTTTATAGTGATAAAAACAGGGTTACAGGAGCCCCTACAGCAATTGAGTATTCATATTCGGTGACGTGGGGGAAGGATCTTTCGAAGACCAATACCCCCCCCCCCCACTGTTGACACCACTGCCAGTCACATTTGATCTCCCCTACGTTCCATGGGGTAAATAAGAAAGAAGATATCAAGGAGGCGTAAGCGTTTCTTTGACAGGTAGACCCGTCAGGCTGGATGCAATAATTTTACAGGAGGGTGACCAAGCTGGATGGCAATAATTATGTTCAACCATAACAAACGGCAAAAAAGCTTTTAATTCATAGCTATTTAGCTATAAACTAAAAGCTATTTAGCTACAAATTAGCTATTATTCATATATAGCTATTTGCTATTTTTCATTCTATTAACCTTTAAATTACAAGAGACATCAAAATGTAAACACTTTTGTACTCTGGCTCCATCTTCAGCCCATGCATGCCTGAATTTTCTGAGACTTTATTTTGGTTGTTATACACCTATTAGGACATTTTTTGTTGTTGTGTATGTTCCTCCGTTGTCACGACATTTGAAACGTGTAAGAGACAAGCGGAAGCTTTTCTTTGTATACAAACAAGCACTGTAACACCCAATTTATCTCGAGCTGATCTCGATTAATACAACAATTAATAGAAATATACACCCATTATGTTTCGTTGGGCTATAGTGGGAATATGGAAAAATTAAGTAACATAAGGGACATTTCTATAACAGAAAAAAATAAGGATTCTATTTATATGTCAATAGTCAACTCTAAGGATAAGTATAGCAGAGCAAAATAGCCTAACTAATCTTTCTAAAAAGATGTTTTTCTAGGTAAGCCAATCAACTATTAATTTGAAGTTTTAGTCTTGTATAATATTAACAACATCCACATTAATGCACAGCTTAGATATATGGCAGTGTTTGTCTTTTGCTAAATAATCAGGAAAGTTAAACTTCTAGTGCTCCATGATGATATATTTTTTCTCTCATTTTCTGCTGACTTTTCACACACGTTCCTTATTTTCAAACTTGAAGCCTGCTTTGCGTAAAGCTACCTAAGTACATATGGAAGTCTTTTTCATTCAAAATTGAGTTCCGGGGTGTTACTAATTTTAAAGGCGTATATAGTTCTTGAAGTTTCCACTTAATCAATTTAAAGAATCAAATTTAATCTTTATTGTTCTTGGTACCTTTAAAAACTGCTGTGTATATTCAAAGAAGTAACCAATTTTGTAAATAAATAACTTCTTACACCACACTGCCTTTCGATAAACGAATAAAATGAAAATATATAAATAACAGGTAAACTCTTTAATCTAGCCCAGAAAAAATAAACAAAAAGGGCGAAAATTTTGGCTATGTCCGGAGACTTTTTAGTATCATTAATAATAATGATCTCTCAAAGTGTTCTAGCCGCGAATTCGTACTGGATGGGGGGGGGGGGGAGGGGCTTGAACCGGCTCATAACGTTCCATAATTTTTATGGTTTCTTTGAATCACCTCATATGATTGTTGTACTATTTATATTTTTTTTGTATCGCATCTACTTATAATACATTCACATTAGTAAGTTATGATTATTTAGTACACTATGTAAATGGAGATTTAGAACTTATTTTCACATAGGGAGAGGGATTGAATAGTTTTTAGAACTCCCTGGAAGCATATGAAAACTTAAGATATTTAAACAGACTTTTTGGACTTTGGATGTTTTAAAAGATTATGAGTAACTCCGACATTCTCTCCTTCCCGCGAAAAAGATAAAACACCTATATACAAAAAAAAAAAAAAAAAAAAAAAAAAAAAAAAAAAAAAAAAAAAAAAAAAACCTTTAAAACTATTATCGATGTTTTGCAACTGTTTTAAACAAAACTCCTTTTGTTAAAACACAGCAAACAATTTATACCAAACTGAGAAAATAGCATACAGAAATGGATCCAGAAGAACAAGTATTGTCCTCTGATATGAGATTATGGTAAAATCAGAAATAAGGAACAAAGGGATTAGATTATGGAAAACCTCACAAAACAAATTAATGAAATTGAAGCGCTCTTCCGGAAAAATACGACTATAATCTCAATGTTTCTCTGGATTTATCTTTCCATTTAATACAACATTTTCCCCTAGCCTTTGCTATGATGTTAAGGACAAAGACCCTAAAAAGAGTCCATATAAATAAGGACGAAACACCACCCTTGATTCCACATTCAGCCAACTAAACCACCTCACATCTAAAACCTCTGCAAAATAAGGCTGGAAGACTTATAAACAATTTTCCACCCAATTTAAAGATAAATCCTAAACTGAAACTTTTCTTTTGTACACTTAAAAAAAATCATTATAGAATTTTCAAGTTCTAGATCCCAACAATTATTTTCTAAGAAGCGTAATTTGGTCCATCTAGCCGAGTGATTAGCAAGCTAGACTTGAAATCTTTTGTCTGTGAGGACAGGGGTTCGAGTCCTGGCGTCACTGGTTATTTGGTTGGGGGGGGGGGGTCAGTGGCGTGGCTACGTGAGCACAGCCAGACTCGACCCACCTTTAAATGGGGATCTCGAGAAATCTGGAGAGGTAAACAGGAAGGTTGTGTGAAAGCACAGGATGGCTGGCCCCCGGCACCAAGTTGCACTTCTTAGGTGAAGGGCCATGAAACGGGGATCAGCACCGCCGGTAGGGTCTCTGGAGTCTGATGCCATATTATTTACCTTTCTATTTCAGGCATGCGGAAATTCGAACTTCTAACGATTTTCCTCAATTAGTATGGAAAGAGTAGATTCTCCATTGTTTGTCACGTTTTACTGAGAACAGATAGATTTAATTTAATAATGGTGATTAGATATATTAAATTTCATTTTACCAAACGAAACATCCATCAGTTTACCCTGATCTCGCTTCCATATTACATAATTACACATTTTCCTCGACCGCACAAATTAATAATTAATTGTGAATAGTCAGCTTTAAAAATCGTTAATCTATAATTACTTATTGATTATTCAAGACCTAGATATAAATTCACAACAGAGGATCATTTTTTTGTATTACTTAAATGAATTAGATTCTCTTCCTGGGGATGAAGAAAAATCAATGGGAAAACAGACTGATTGCGGTTAGAAATACATTAGTTTTTTTTCCACTACACAACGGATATACAAACTGCCTTGAAAATTATTAGGTAGAACTGAACTTACAAAAAAAAAAAAAAAAAAAAAAAAGTTAGGTTTTTAGGGTTAAAATTAAAGTTGCTCATCCCCAACGACAATCACAACTTCAGTGGTGTCAATAGCGTCAAATTTAAGGCGGAGAGAGGGAATATATTTTTCAATACCTAGGGGGACAAAGTTGTCGCTGTTTGCAATGAAAACATAACTGTTTGCAATGAAAATACAAAAAAAAAGACATTTTCAATAAAAATACATAACAAAGGGTAGTTTCAAAATCTAGGAGGAGAGGGGGGAATCTAGGGGACACAGGTCTCCCAATTGACGCCACTACACACATTCAAAGGGAAGCTAGATATTTTAAAGTTATTGGTGTCGTTTGTTTTTAGACTATTTTTTAATGATTTTTCACACACGTTTTTTTTTTTTTTTTTTTTTTTGATTTGGCGTACCGATGGAGGTCCTTTTGATGAATATGATTATGGTTGTGTAAGTTTCCACATAATCTAAACAATTAGAGTTAGTTTTTACTATCCTTGTTACTTCCAAAATTTGGTGTAAGTGTAGGGTTAGTCCACTACATAAGGAAACATGTTAAGTAAACAATTCTTACTTAACAATATGCAGAATAACCCTAGTCAACATATTTTGCAAGGGAAGAACCTTTATCTTCAGTTATTTTCTCGTTTTCCCAAGAAATTCATAAGATAACATTTGTTCAATTTTGAAAAATCGGCTAAATGCGCTTAATGCCACGCCATCTTTAAAACTAATTTATATGTATCGCTATTGAAACCGCTGTGGCAGAAATGGCAGATCCTTCAAAGAAAACTTCGCAAGAATTTTGTAGGATGGTATTTCTTTCAGCAGAAGTTTGAAACGGACAAAACACTTATCAAAAGTATGGCTTTTTAAAAAGAATTTATGGCAAAACTGGAAAAAGAAGGAAGGAAGGGAAGATAAAGGTTCTCCCACTATAAAATATGTTAACTAGGATTATTCTGCATATTACGAAGTAAGAATTATTTTCTTAATATGTTTCCTTATGTAGTGGAGTAACCCTGCATTTACGCTCAAAATTTAAACAACGAAAGCATAAAAAAAAAAAAAAAAAAAAAAAAAAAAAAAAAAAATCGATTTCTAGATGAAAAAATAGAAGCAAAATGATTATCTAAGGTAAACTTACGATGTTTTTTGGTAACTAAAAACTGGGTCAGCTGCTAGAAAGTTGCCAAGGATGGACAAAAAGACTAGAATGAGGAACGGCAAAATTTGTAGGATTAGACCCCAATTGGAAGGAACCTGAAAAAAGAAAATAATTTGTAAGAATATTAGACTTCAAGCAGACGTATTTCAGCACAATGACATTGCTACGCCAATTCTTGAGCAATATTTAGGACAATAATAACAGCTATTAATTAATATTTGTGGTAACGAAAATAACCGCTTGTTTTGTTGACGAACTTTGAAAAGACCCAACTGGTTTTCATAAAAAAATTGAGCCCGTGTGTATTATACGCCAAACACTAAAGTTTACGCTGTGCAAAACTCGAGAACAAACCGGTCTCTTCGTCAGTTTCTTTCAGCTTAGCGTGAGACAAGACAAAGATAAGTGACAGATTAGATGGGAAATATATAATTTAAGCTATATCTTTGCACATTAGGGGCGGGGGTAGAGTATTTGGATAGTTTGAAATTAGAAAACAATTCTTACTCTATAATATGCAGAATAATTGTACCTAACACATTTTGCATACAGACTCGCTATACTTTAACCCCACCCCCTAATGTGCAAATATATATCCCAAATTTGTTTCTAAAGTGTTATATTTTCATCATATTTTGTGATATTTCATTAGGATAGAGCGTCAAAGAAACAGGCTCTAATTAAATGAAGCACTTTTTTGCTTCACCAAAGATTGTACTGTTTTTATCTCCCTCTCTCTCTGTCTAAAAGTAGAGGTGGCAAAACAGTCTCTCAGCAATCCCATAGAAAAAAAAATATATAATAAAGATATAGGTCCATAATTACCCACAGCCGAACAATTATCCGTTTAAAAAATACGCATAATTTTACCACTTTTCCGACAATTTGAAAAATCTCTGAACAGAAACTGATTAATCAAACCGAACAATTTATCTTGAATGATACAGAAAATGCTCCTAACGGATTCAATGATATTGTGTCATGTCTAGTCGCCCTACAATTAAACTATTTAAAAACTTCTGATATAAATATGCTTTCCCAAACAAGATAAAACCATCCAAAGCCATTATTGGCGCAACGGGTATCGAATCGACGTTTCAGTGACCGGGCCAAGGGCGGATCCAGGATTTTTTTCCGGGGGGGGGGGGTTACTAATTTTTTAACTTTTTCGGAGGGGGGGGGGTTACTAATTTTTGACTCAGTTTTCGACTAATTATAATGATTTTCACCTAGGTTTTACTAATTTTCGACTTATTTTCGACTCGGTCAAAATTTTTTTTTTTTTGGGGGGGGGGGGTTCAAACCGGGTAAACCCCCCCCCCCCTGGATACGGCCTTGGACCGGGCCTTTTTATATGAACAGTACCAAGCCTGTCACTCAGCCTTGATGTAGCGCGACCCTGATGCAGCGTGGATTGATCACTGGGCCCTGTGTTGCCAAACAGAGCATCAATCCACCTCTGCATATTCAGTACTTTTTTCAGAACACATTAGTATATTCCTACAAATGTTGCGATCTTACATAAATATTTTTTTATTGGATTATATTCCTCAGAATATTTCTGAGAAAAATTTTCCGACCATTTTTTAAGTAGCTACACTTCCACTTAACCGAAAGTAATAACGTATAGCTCAAGTTTAGTTGACAGTTTTTGACCATTATAAGGTTAGGTGTGACCTACGTAATACAAGTAGACGACGAATCAACAATAAATGCCGCTAAAAAGAAAGAAATTGGAAATGAATGCCATGTTTAAAGAAGAACGAACAGCTAAATAAGTTTGGAGGTAAAGCAGTGTGCTTGTTGAGGCGTGATTCTATGGCCATCTTTTATTATAGATTTACTTAATTTTATTGGCCGAAATATATCGTATCATTTTCCTTATTGAAGGAGATTTTGCAAGGTTTTATGCAAACAATATCGCACTGTTTCGTCATCGTTATGAAACAGTTTTTGTATCAATATTATAACGAAATTTTATTGGCCGAAATATATTGTATCATTTTCCTTATTGAAAGAGATTTTGCAAGGTTTTATGCAAACAATATCGCACTGTTTCGTCATCGTTATGAAACAGTTTTTGTATCAATATTATAACGAAATTTTATTTTGGCTATATTTAGACTATAGTCATACGACTCGCAGCAATTTTGAGCACTCTTATGCTGCACTTTAGCGAAAAAGTTTAACCAACCCGGTTTTAGATCATATTAGAATGAAATAAAAATAGAATGAAAGTATGTAGACGTCCTGGTATTCTAAGAAAGCTTGAACGGATTTTTACTAGATCCTTACCTATTATTTGAACTAGTCACATGTCTCTTTTTGCCAGATTATGTAAGTGTTTTATTTAAAAACAAGCTTTATCTTGTTTTAGGCTACATTTCATTATTTGTGATAAAGCAAGAAATATTATGAAATATAAAATTCAAATTCCTTTTATTCATCCTGCGAGATCTGATTTCAACTTTTTAGGAGTTTGTGACATCTGGAACAGGCTCTTGCAGATGTCACTCGCTTTAAAGTAACAGATTCTGTGATTCTGTAATTCTGTAAAGTAAACAGATTCAAAGTAACAGATTAGTAACAAATTCTTCCGGTTTTGATGGATCTTGCATTTTGATGGGATTAAGGCGATATGGTACCTTATAATAATTTTGAGAGTCTCAGCGTCGGCTGACCGTTACAAAGACAAAGGGTCCATTAACTAATTTAACCAAGGGACTAGTCATCATCTAGAGCTCTCAAGAGCTTATGGCTTGACTGTGAAACTTGGCTGAAAAGACAGGGGAATATTACATCCCTTTTGTCGGCAAACTTGTCAATCAAATCGGATGGCACCACAAGGAGCTCCCAAAGCGGTTAAATTGCTCAAATGATTATTTCCTTGAGCTGTCTTTTTAGCGTTTTCCTAGCAAGTATGCAAGGAGATTTTCAGGGATTGCCGTTTCATGAACATTAAAAATAAAATTCTGCTCCATTTAATCCATTTAATAATAATAATAAAACAACAGCAAATCTACACTTTCTGATGATATAAGTTTCTTTAAAACTGAATATCTTTATCTCAGGCCCAAAACCCAAGAAGTTGAGTACTTTTTCTAAAGATTTCCAGGAAATTGCAGGCTTCCGATTTCCTCTCATTTAATCGGATATCTTATCCAAGCTTGCAAGTTTATGGCAAGATCACCAGGTTAATTTTAAACAGTTCGCCCACACAAACTAAAAAAAGTTCATAATAGACGAGATAGGGTGATCCTTGAAGGTACCGTCTCGCGTTAAAGCTAAAATTTCTCTGCAAGGGATGGTTAATCAGCATTTATTCTCTTTCAAGAATTATTTTAATTCAGTTTCAATCTCCATACAATAAGCCTAGATTAGAAAGGATAGGAAAAAGTTTGGCAGGTTGTGTAGGCTAACTCGTTTCAGGCTGGTTGGCCAACTGCTTACATTATCTGATTTCCCTACCCTCCCGCGAACCTACAAGAACATGAAAGACAACTATACAGCAGTTTAGGGTAAACAAAAAAGGAAAATAATACAAGAGTGTATGGCGCTAGTAATTTTTTCGACATTAGCACCAGTTCCTGTTCTCAAATGCTCCCCATACCTTTGATATTGAACTTAAAGCTGTTGGAACCAGGTCAAGGAGCATCATGGGGAACAACACATAGCCTAATTGCAATAATAATAATTAGAACTTTGTTTCACCACAATGCTACAATGCAAAAATGCACAATGCTACAATCCCAATGCAAAATACCTGCTGAGATTGCCTCGTGTCTTGATACCTGCCGTTCGAAGATTCCCAACGATTTCCTCGTCGAGTGTATACCGTTTGTCCAGGAAATCCATTGCCAAAAAACATGTGAAATAGGTCCTCTGCGCTAATGTCCGCTAAAAAAATATACAATAAATATATTATAATATATAAATACATATAATATATTATATATTATAATATAATATATAAACATATAATATATTATAAATAAAAGTGGCAGCAAAACTGGAGCAGTTTATACTAAGTTGTAATTGCTACAAAACTTGGCGTTAAGCTTATAAATGAAAAGAAGAAACACAGCTACTCACACAACTTGCAAGATTTACAGAAAACTACAGCTAAGAACTTGGAATAATTTATATTTGTATAAATTACGAAATGTTACATTTAAATGTGGAAACTTAGACAAATATTTTGAAATCGGCTTGGTCATTCTAGCCAGCTCTAAATGGGTACCTGGAAAAATCTGGGGGAAGAACACAGGATGCGTCGGATGATTTGCCCCCAATCACGCATTGCACTACGAATCGAAGGCACTGAATCAAGAGATCAGTACCTGCGCAAAGCAGACCATAGCTCAACATACACAAAATTTTTTTTTCCTCATTTTAGCTCAGCTATTTCCTCTTCTACTTGGTATTCAACAGTATCGCTATAAGACAGGTGCGCTGTTCTTTCTTATCAATTGCACCCCTCAGACTTCAAAAACTAGTATCCAAAACTGGTTAACAAAATCAATCACATTCGAACAAATTTTTGCGATTATCGTTTTATAATATATACCCAGTTTTGGTATATATTAGAAAAACTCTAAAACGAGGTGTTAAAAGCTCCTCCAAAATTTCCAGCATGTCAGAGGCAACACTCTACCGTCACCTATGGTAAGAACCACAAACCTTCAGTGTATTATTTTCGTTTTTTTTTCCACAGGACAGCCTTGTATGGAAGGGATGGTCTTAAAAATTTTGGAGAGGGCTCATTCAATTAGAAATTGAAAGCTCTAGTGTATCTTTTTGGAGTTAAAAATGATTAGAGGTCAACTAGCCTCCTTCCTATTCTTTTGGTACCCGGCCCCCCTATAGCTTCCGAAGACATCTGATAAAACTTTCGAAATAGCATCTTTCTTTTTTTGCACCTTTTCACCTTTCTGGATTTAATAGTTTAGTTACAAATTCAACGGAAGAAAAGATTAGCAGACATTTCAATACAGATAATAGGCTCAACTTCTTTTTAGTATCACTATAAATTGGATATTAAGATTAACAGTATCTCTATTTACTGATTAAACTGAATTTTCTTTCTAATTTCTATGGCTTCCCTTGCTCATTATGTAAACTCCTATCCTTAAAAATAACTAAAGCACCGTCAACTGTATTATATTGAAGGAATGACTAAAACCAGACAAAGCCGAACTGAAATGTCCCAAGCAGAATCATCGCTTGTTTATCTAGGTTAGCTGTCATGGTTAGTTCGTTTCAGAACTTTTAAAACAAACTTAAGCAAATTATTTGGCTCAAACGTATGGCCGAGCCCTAATACAAGCTTGAACATTTTCTCGCCTGGATGATTGATAAGTTAATATCAAATCAGTAATATATTTTCTTCTTAATTTTTCTACGTAAGCAAAATTCCTTTTCAGGGGCCCCCACATCCCTACAAGAATCTTCAAAATCGAGCATAAAGCTAAGTTTCGACAGAAGAAATTACACTTACTCCACACAGTAAATTCCTAGCCATACTGATTCTAATTTGCATATTTTTTACAAGATGTATCAATATGAGCAGTTTCTTAGGCTATGTCGAAAGAGCCCCCCCCCCCCATTCTAGTGTTTATTACAGCATTTTTGGTTCGTTCAATTTGCTCTGTAGTAGAAATGAAAAGTATACATCTAGGGGAATGTCAACGATGCCCTGTATTGGCGCAGTGGGTTTGATCTTAGTGATATGGGTGATCTTATGATCTTAGGTGATATGGGACCTAGAGTTGAAACCCAACTGCAGCAGCATACTGCAAGACCGACACAAGGACCTCAGTAGTCAAGAAGCGTCGTAAATCTGATACAACTATTACTACTACTACTATTATTAAAACCAAGAATAAATAAAGTGTAAGGAGACCTTCGAAGTTAGTAGAATAGTAAGTCCCACGAGGTGATGAATTTCTAAAATGCCCATGTGTATCCATCTGATTCTCGTCACCTCCATATAAATCGTACTTTCTTCTTTTCTCTTTGTCACTCAGAATGGCAAAGGCGTTGCCAATCGCTGAAAAATACAAACCAAACTTATTGCTTAATGTAATACCAACAACAGATCACTATTGCTCATTTGTAGCTTCGAATTAGATTTGCAAATAGAATAAACAGGCTCTGAAACATAAGTGATATTAAAACCTTTTTTATTTCTTTTACTGAAAGCACAATAGAAATATTGACTTCAAATTGCCTTTACGTACAATTGTTATTTGACCTTTTGTTACTTACCTACCCCAGCCAGGTATACCTTTTGTTATAAAGTTAACTCAAACTGGTTTCTAAAAGCATAATTTAAAACTTGATAACCAATTTTTACAGTTTCTTTTTCACCACTAATCTTTATTTCTAGGGAACACCCTTATTAAATCAAAAAGCTATCAGTCAATTGATTCCTTTGAAACCAAAAACCCAGAAAATAAGAGCAAAATCCACCACAATCGATCTGGCATCTGAAAGAATGAAATAACAAATATAACATATTTCCAAACTTATTCAAATCTCTCATAAATAATAAATACATGTGTTTAAGCTCTTTTCAAAATGGACTAAAAAGTTGAAAACAATTTTTTCTCAAGTATCTATAAATATAAATGAAAACGAGGGGCACAAAACGAATTGGGTTTTACATTACACAGACATCAAGTTGACTTAAGTTATAAATGCATAAATAAAAAAGTCGGCGAGTCGAAAAAACGAGTTAAAAAGATCCAAGTTATGCGAATCCTTATAAGTTTTGCAGCCCTCTTTCCCCTTTATTTTCTTAGATTTTCCCGAAAATTTTTAGTCCATTTCGAAAATGAGTAAAAAATATGCAACATTTATATTTATTATTTCCGGCTTTTTAGTCTACTCTAAGACTAAAAGGTCTTTCAACTTTTGAACCTAAGTTACCACGGCCAAAGGTAAGTGTTCTTAACGGTCTTGAATCAAGTCTATCAAGTCTTGAATAACAATGTTTGTTAAATACTTGTTGCTGTGCTCAATCACTCGTTTAACTAGACGTTTGGGCCCCAAAAACGACACGCGCATTCTAGTAAAGGCAGAACGTAAGTTATGTAAGCCACTTTCAGTGACAAACAATGCCTTTTAAACATCTTCAAGATAGGGGACTCTAAACTCAAGTTGAGGATTTTTGAAAATTCAATTTTGAATTTTTATTTCACCTGGATATCATGTTTGAGGGGTTTAAAGCTCTTCTTTTCAGAAAAAAGAAGCTTGTTGTCGTAATTACAAATTATTGGTAAGTTGAATTCATAAAAAGGTTGTAATTTCTGAAACAGT
Organism: Artemia sp. Qi Xiang Cuo; assembly: GCF_049724085.1. Classification (NCBI taxonomy): domain Eukaryota; kingdom Metazoa; phylum Arthropoda; class Branchiopoda; order Anostraca; family Artemiidae; genus Artemia; species Artemia sp. Qi Xiang Cuo. Next base: position 24,517,397 of record NC_142812.1, on the reverse strand, counting down.
GGTAATTAGAAATTTTTTCTCAGAACATAGTTATCTTGAAAATGCGTTTTAAAAATTTCGGTTACTGGGATTAAGGTTCACTCTTTACTATGTTGTAGCTATTGCTACAATCTTGACTAGGCTATTTACATTGTCCAGGCAGTAATATTTTGGTCTACAACAATATCTCTTGCTTTAGTCAAGCATAAATTAATTCTGCAAATCTGAAGCTGAAAGGAGACTACAAAGAAAATAACAGTCTACTTACAGCCTTCAGGAGATCAATCTCTTAACAAGAGCAAAAAGGGACTAAGGAACGTAAATTTAATTTTAGAATAGTAACAACAATTTATTTACAGCCCACTTTTTAACAAAACAAGCGAAGTAGATTAAACTATAAAAGGAAAAAGCAAATACAGACACGCACAGACAACTTAAACCTTTGTCTCAGATAAAATCACACGGATAATATTACAATTTCGGCCTAGGGACACAGGCATGTCTTGTTAAATTAGTACTAAGCGACTCAAACGATTGAATAATGTCGGTAGCACCATACTTCTCTATAAAATGTGTATTACGATATGAATTGGGAAGGTAGAGCAAAAATTGGCAATATCTAAAATAAGCAATACGAATCTGGCGCAAATCTTTCTTATTCAATAATGAATACATACACCTTAAAAACAAGACACAATGGTCACAGTATCAATGCATTTTAACTAAAGCTAGGCGTGAATATTTTCCACGGTTAGGTACAATTTTCGCATATCCAATATTCAACTTCTCTTTAATATCTTGAACTTAAGGACTTTGTACCCGCCCTAATACCTGCATACAGCAAGGAAATAGGAGGGGGGAGAGAGCAACAGTCCAGAAAATTTAAAAGGATCCCCCTCCTCATGAAACGCTTTATCTTAAAAAAAAATCACATTGGTACGTACCCGACCGGAAAAATATAATATGGCAGCCCCCTCCCCTTGAGTAAAGAACTGTGAGCAGACACACCAACTAAAAAAACGAAGGTTATCCCAAGACCGCCATCCAGGTTTGAAAAATACAATTTTGAAGTGTTGATTCCCTTCATAACTTTTTTACTTAACACCCACATTCTGCTCCCCCCTCCTAACACTTGGACTTGTATGGAGGTTTTCTAAGCTTTCACACTTGGGTAAAAGATGAATCCCAAATAAACATTGAAACTAATTAATATACGCTTTCTAAGCAATTTGAAATAAATGTATAATTAATATAAAATAGTTTTTCCAAGTGATTTGCGGTTTCTTCATTAAGCAATAAGGTTGTATAATTCTTTGAATACCCTTTTAATCCTAAAACATATTTCCAAGAAACATCAGACATTTTCTAATCCAATGCAAAAAAAAAAAACATTTTTTCAATCTTTCAGGGACACAGTCCCTCACATCAAATACACTCAACAGGGGAGACCCCACTTCCTAAGCAGGTGTGAGAAAGCCTACTTAAAGCTGGTTTGGAAAAATTAAACAGAAGGTCCCGCACAACCGAAAGTTGGTCCTAGGAGCAATGTCGTGCTTCTAGAGTGCCAGTCACATGGATGCTTCTATTGGCAAAATAGCTTAGGGCAATCATTAGTGCTTATAGAAAATACAATTAACTCTGATTGGTCAAAAGTGAAAATACTTAAGACTAATGATGCCAGGAATGATGCCAGGCAAGGCACAAGCAAGCACTGAAATCAATTTTTTGGGGAGTTGATGGCTGTAATTAATTCCAAATATTAATTAATGCTCTACAGTATTAATTAACAAGACTAACCCTTAAAAGCTTCGGCAGCTCCCGGTGTCTTATTTTTGTCAGGATGAAACTGAAGGGCTAGTTTTCTGTATGCCTTTTTTAAATCTAATTCACCAGCGTCCTTTTGAACACCCAGTACTTCATAGTAATTTTTACATGCTTTAATCCTGAAATAAAAGAAATATGAGGATAATTCATGAACAGGTAATATTCAAACATTTCAAATATGAACGTCTAAATTATTAAACGATGCTCCATTAAGTCTTGGTCTGTCTTTTGTCATAGATTTTTCTTCTTTTTTTGTATCTTGAACGTTTTTCTTTTCTTTGGTTATGTACTCATGTATGTAGTGTATTACATACTTTTTTCTTTATACTCCACAATTATCATTTTTGTATATGATGTGAGTTAAAAATAAATTATTATTTAGAGGAAAAACACGGGTTTGGTAAAAAAAAATCCAGTAGTTCCATTTTCCGTTGGGTTATAATTAGTTCCATGGAGCGGGGGCAATGCTTAATATTTGTCACAAATTCATACTAACTTGCATCTAAGAAATTACCAAAACATTTTTCCATGGATGGATCTCAGTGGATCCTCATTCACTGGGCACTTGGCTTTATATTTAAAGAACATGAAAATTAGAACTTGGAATGTTACGACATTAAAAAATGACTATCACACCGACATTTTGACTGACGAATTCAGACGATACGAGCTGGACTTATTAGGAGTTTCAGATATTCATATGCCAGGGGTAGAAGCATGAAATTAGGTGATATAGAATTTGTTTACTCAGGCAGGTAGGATGGGGTACATAGACAGGGAGTAGGGCTCATAATGAATAAGGAAGCTGGTAAGTCTTTTTTAGGCTGGGAAGGTATTAATAATAGAATACTAATTGCTCATTTTATGACTAGAAAGTTCAGGGTATCAGTTATAGCAGTATACGCCCCTGCAGAACTGACTGACGGAGACACTGGTGACTCAGATGAATTTATGAATTTTACTAAGTTACAGGAGAAAATAGACAAGGTTCTAGGTAAAAATATGATGTTATTACTCGGAGATTTTAACGCTCAGGTTGGTAGAAATCGGGATAGACGGTATCCCAGCCTATGTAAATTTGGAGTAGGAAAAGAAAACAGTAATGGATACAGACTTTTGCAATTTTGAAGATATAACAATCTAGTTATAACCAATACGGTGTTTTGTCATAAAATGGCTCATAAGTTAACATGGTATTCACTTGATGGTAAGACAGCAACCTTATTGATTATGTTATAGTAAACCGAAGACTGGCAGGATCAATACAAGATACTAGGGTATATAGGAGTGCTGTTATTGATGTTAAAAGTAAAGATCACCATCTAGTGGTGTCAAGGGTAAATTTAGAGCTGAAATATCGGAAGGGTAACTACCTCCCGGGAAGTTATCATGTTGGTAGACTCCAGGATGAGAATTTGAGAAAAACTTTCCAGGAACAGTTGAATACTAAGCTTGAGAGTTTAAAATTTGATAATGTGGAAGATGGTTGGAATAATTTAAAAAAAAAAAAAATTGTGAAGTTGCTGAAGGTGTATTAGGGAAGAAAGCTAGAACTGCAGCTAAGAATATTAGTGAAAAAGCTTTATAATTAATAGAAAGGAGAAAGGACTTGTACAAGAATTATCTGAGTGATAGATCGTATGAAAACAAAAGAAATGTAAACAAAGTGAGGAGGCATTAAAGTATGAACTAAGGAGGTGTGAAGTGGAGGCCATGGATAAAATTGCCGAGGATCTGGAAGATGCAGCTAGACGGCATAATAGTAAAATATTGTACTGGCACATTAACAAATTGAGAGGGAGTAGTCAATCCGGCCTTGTCCCAGTTAAAGATAGGAATGGGGTCGCAATTAGCGATAAGGAAAAAACTAAAGCGAGATGGGCCGAATATTTTGAGAACTTGCTTAACCGAGATAGAGTTGCAGGAAAAAATATAGAGGAAAATGAAAAAGTTTGTGATACCTTGGATGTGAAGGAAGATTTGTTTAGTGAGGAGGAATTAGCAACAGTACTAAAAGGATTAAAGAATAATAAAGCTCCAGGTGCTGATAGGGTGGTAAATGAGTTTCTTAAATATGGTGGCTCTGAGGTTAGAAATAAGTTATTGAAGATTATGAATATGATATTTGAAAAAAGGAAAGTACCTAAAAATTTAAGTAAAACTTTAAGTAAACCAATTTATAACAAAGGTGATAAAAGTGAGTGTGGTAATTATCAAGGCATTAGTCTGGTCTCTGTAGGTAGCAAATTACTTAGTAATATGTTACTTTTTAAACTGAGAGATGCTGTACACAAAGTTTTAAGAGAAGAGCAGTGCGGTTTTAGAAAAGGTAGAGGATGTGTTGACGACATTTTCACTCTTAGGCTAATAATTGAGGTGCCTGAGTTTTCAAACACCTTTGGTCCTCAGTTTTATAGATTATAAGCAGGCGTTTGATTTTGCTGATAGAAGAGCTTTAGTAAAGGTTTTATCCTTGTGTGGTATACCAGACAAATACATTAACGTGACTAGTGTTATGTACGAGAATAAAACTACTGCGGTTAAGGTAGGAAATGAGGTTAGCAGCTGGTTTTGTATTAAATCAGGAGTTAAGCAGGGTTGTGTTCTATCCCCCTTTATATGGATTATTTTGATGAACTTTGTTTTAAGGAGCACAGGAAAGGCAATGGGAGACCACGGAATCAAATGGGGAGGAAAAAGTCTCCTGGACTTAGATTATGCTGATGATTTAAGCATCCTAGATGAAAGTGTGAGCAAAACGAATGAAGTTTTAGAGGTTTTGCGAGTTCAGGGTTCTAGAATTGGTTTGAAAATTAATGTTAGGAAGACTAAGTCACTAAGGCTAGGAATAAGTGAAGATAAAAAGGTGACGTTGGGTAATGAAAAGATTGATCAGGTGGGCAGCTTCACTGACCTTGGTAGTATTATTAGTAAAGATGGCGGGAGCAGTGAAGATGTTAAAAGTAGAATAGCCAAGGCTCAGGGTGTTTTTTCACAGTTAAAAAAAAGTCTGGTAGAATAGGAAGATATGTCTGCAAACCAAGATTAGAATATTAGAAGCTACAGTGATGACAGTGGTCAAATATGGCTCTGAAGCATGGACGCTCCGAAAAGCGGATGAAGATTTGCTAGATGTTTTCCACAGAAATTGCTTAAGGATTGTTCTAGGTACCCGGTTGACTGACCGTATTTCAAACAATAGGCTATACAAAAAATGTGGTTCAATACCGCTCTATAGGGCATGTAATGAAAGAAAGGTTGAGGTGGTTAGGGCACGTTGTGCGGATGAAGGATGACAGATTGCCGAAGATTGTGCTTTTCGGCCAACCATCTAGGGCTAAACGGAAACCAGCTCGTCCCCGTCTGGGGTGGGAGGACGGCATAAAGAAAGATTTAAAGGAAATTGGAACTTCGTGGGTGGGTGTAAAAAGAGAGGCTTTGAATAAATTGGGATGGAGGAGGAGCGTGCGTAGCTCTGTTGGCCTCAGGCGGCTTGGTGCTGCAGTGAGTTGTTAGTAGTAGTAGTAGCGGGGGCAATGTTTAATATTTGTCAAAAATTCATACTAACTTGCATCTAAGAAATTACCAAAACATTTTTCCATGGATGGATCTCAGTGGATCCGCATTCACTGGGCACTTGGCTTTACAGTAGTCCAGCATATTTATACCTTTTCAGCAGTTTTCATTGTACACATCATCCATGTTATTTATTTTTACTAGAATATTTTGACCAAAAGCAAAAACTATTGCTGGTACAAGTATAAAACAAACATGTCTTTCTTCCCTTGGTTTTTCCAGGGAACCCTTGGGGAATGGGGTGTTTAATGCTTAAGCATATCACTTACTGTATACATGACTCTTTACAAGATTTAAGATTCGTTTAATTTAAAAAATATTTCCTAATTTTGGCCTAAGCTGCAACTAATTTATGCTATTTTTTTTCAAAATCAACAAAATTACAAGGTAAACGAACTACGAATGATTAACTGCACTGACAAAAGAAGGAACAAAATAGCCTGTAAAATAAATGGTGTGGCATCTCAACAGTTTCAAATTTATTCCTGCTACGGATAAACAGACAGTTAGTGCAAGGAGTTGACAGCAACGAACAATGCTACAGACTAGCGAGTAGTGAGCGTCTAAACTTGAAGATAAGTTAGTATTTATGCTCACAGAGAGGGCATTTTTAGCGACTTGAGGGCAGATTCATAAGACATATAATTTGCACTGAATATGATTTTTGCAGCACATTTCTACACAATTGTAATATTATAACTGAGATATTATCGATTGTATAATGGAGGGCTCCATACAACAGGACATAAGTACTCAAGCAATGAGAAGACATGCGTACCACACATAACATAAATATGCCAGTTTGAGTTACATTGTAGAAAGAACCAGGCGCCTAAAAGTAACTTTAGTGAATGGTAGCTTACTGGTGACTTTAGACTATAGTGAAGGCTTGAATGTAAAGTAGTTTCTGAAGTTCTGGCCTCAGATGATCTTTATTTTATATGCTCCAAAGAAGTCCTGAACTATTCGACTGTCCGAAACCGAAAGACATCAAGGGCTAAAAACGAGCTTGGAGGATTATTATTTTTTAGATAGAAAGTTAGATAGAAAATAATGGCAAATATTTTGTTGTCATTTAGGATAGGCTAAAATTAGACAACTATACTTGGTGTTGAATAATCAATACAGCACAACCAGTAAGCGGAATCTGCAAATAGGATACAATACTGTCAAAAACACATGTGTTGTTCAAATTTCGGGCAGAACACCTTCACATATGGAGGTATTAAGGCTCCACATAAGGGCCAGAGAGTCCTCACCCCAAAAAACAACCCTGGTAATATTTTTACTGTTCTCATGTTTCCGGGCTGTACCCAGGGTTGGATCAGCGTGCACCATAGCATCCATTATGCAACCATTTTGGAAGGCATAAATAAGATTCTTTGGGGGAAGATAAAGATTAAGAAGAAGAATGCCTTTATGTTCAAAATGAGGTTTGAGGGCATGTCAATGTATTTTTCCAAAAGGGGTTTCCACTTTTTTAAGTTTAACGTTTTTGGGATCTTCATAGCCTCCCCAATTTCCAGAAGCAAATCCAAACACAAAATGCATCAGGTTTGATATTTAAGTTTGAGGTGATTTTGAAGTTATTGTCAACTAAGAAGGATAGGATCATTGTAAATTACTTCCAATTAACTTTTACAGTTTCTGAATAAACATCATAGAGCCGGAGTGGATTTTTCAACTCTGCAACTTTCCATAATCTAGAGATACATCATGGATTAGGAAGCCCAAGAGCTGCAGATAATGCAGTAATCAATAATCTAGATCTGTAATACCAACTTATTATCAAGAAGACCAAATTAATTTCTGGTCATCTGGTCTTTCTAAATAATGATCTTCCGCTTTCTAAATAATTCATCTGGTCTTAAGAAGAACAGATGGTGCGTGCCAATCATGGTGAAACTATGCCAAGTATTGCGGCGACTCCACCACCTGTGGCGGAACCGTTGTCACACGTGACGCTCCGATATTTACATCAGGTGGCGAAAGTGGGTAACCCCCTGCCTGACCTGCAACATATGAGTAAACTTATTCACTTTGACAATTGAACATAATATAAACGGTAAATGAACGGTAATATAAACAATTGAACGGTAATAATTTCTACAATTTTTCCAAAGGCAAGAAACGAGTGACGCCTTTAGGATGACTCAGGCAGAGTACTCCAAGCAACATGAGAGACTGACAGGAGGTGAATCTTCAGCTAAAGGATTCTAGGAATTCAATTATTTTAACTTACTTTCTGACAGCATCAACCTCTTCCTTAGAATATTCTGCCTCATTGCTGCTATTGCTTTGAGCTCTTGTTCTCGACTTTGAGCGTGGCCGACCTTGAAAGAAAAACAGAGATGTGATTGCCAACATCATACAAATCACTGGTATCAAACAAATCAAAAAAATAAAAACAAATCACGGTATGGATTTCCAGCAATTTTATGCATTGGCGCCAGTTCAGCTGACATTGGCAGTAATGCAATCACCTGAATCAGCCTGTATTAGCTGGAGTTCCTTTTTCTTCTTCTTTTTTTCTACAAGAAGCAACCCAATAAAACTGGATATTGAAGAGGAGTGCATCCGTAATGCTTAGGCAATTTAGATATAAAGAACTATAACAAAGAAATAAAGGGATAACAAATAAAGAATACTATGAACAAATGATGAATAAACATAAATAATAACAAATAAGGAACAACAAATAACAAAATAAGAATAAAGAAATATCAAAGGAATAAAGGACGACTAGAATCACCATTCAACCTTACCCAAACAAACAAGAAAAAAAAACAACACAAAAAAAAAAAATGACAAATCCCTACAGCAGTCCAGGAAATAGTATACAGCAGCGTTACTTGTTTCTCAGAATTCGACAATCAATTTTTATTTTCGTTGAAGCAACTCATAAACTACTAATACTAACAACTCACCACAGCACCAACCCGCCTGAGGCCAACACATCTACAGATGCTCCTCCTCCATCCCAATCTATTCAAAGCATCCCTCTTAACACCCTCCCAGGAAGTTCCCATCTCCCTTAAATCTTTCCTTACAACAACCTCCCAACCGAACCGAGGGCGACCTGCTTTCCATTTAGCCTTAGGTGGTTGGCCAAAAAGGACAATCTTTGGCAATCTGCAGAACGTGCCCTAGCCACCTCAACCTTTCTCTCATTGTAGCCATAGAAAGCAGGATTGAACCACGCTTCTTGTACAGCCTACATTAAAAAAAAGTCAGTAAGTTGGGTACCCAAAATAACCTTGATCAAAATTTGGGATAGCCATTTTGTTCAGTATACTGAAAAGAGCAAATAAATATGTCTTTAGGTGTAAAATGACCTCCCACAGTCCATGGGGAGAAGCCTGTAAGTTATCAGATTTGCCAATTGTTTACGTATAGTATTTGTTGTTCGGAAGTATACATACATTTGTCGGGAGGAGGGGGTTGTGCTTGGGGTGGATTTCTATAGGGAGAATCTTCCTTGGGGAGGAGAATTTCTGGGAGGGGGGGTGAATTTTCCAGCCAAAATGTTACACTGGGGGGACTTGACAGAATTACAATACAAATTCTTTTTAATTGTCTTATATTCTCTTTGCCAAATTTTTCATGTGGAGATGTTCCAGGGGAACATTTTTCCACGTATTTCGATTTCCGAGAAATAATTTCCGCGGAAGGGGGCATTTCTGGAGTGATTGAGAAACTGATTAGAAATTAAAGTCTTATTCAAATGAAAGAATGCTAAGGAAACTTTTTCAGGCTGAATTGTCTGCAAGCAATTTTACAGGGAGAGGGGATTCTTAGGAAGATTAGAACTGAAGGAAATTTGATGGGGGAGGGGGGGGGGGGGGTGCACTTTACGTTGGATGAGATTTCAACGGAGTTTTCCGTGAGGGGAAGGGGTATAGAGGTTGAGCCAGATTTACCAACATTTTATAAAAAATTAACAGAAATTATTCTGTACATCAAGGGTTGCCCCCTCCTGAATACCTTGCTCTCTATGTTAGAGTTTGACTTTTTTCCCGATTTTTTAAGAGTGGCTACTGAAACATAGGGGCCGTTTAATTAGAATAGGAAGCTTCTTTAAAAGTAAAGAGCAAGATATTGAGGAGGGGGCAACCCTTCGTATACGGAATAAACCTGCCAAAATTAATATGCAAATTTCGTTTTAATTTTTCATCTATAGTGAGCCAAATTTGAACCTGCATAAGTTGAAAAACGTTCAGAAGTTAAATAAAAAGAACAAGTCTTTTTTTAACTGAAAGTAAGGAGCAACGTTAAAACTTATAAAAAACAGAAATTATTTCATACATGAAAGGGGCTGTCCACTCTTCAACGCCTCGCTCTTTACGCTAAAGTTTGACTCTTTGTAACAACTCTACTTTTTAAACAATAAAAAATTCTAATATCCTAATAGCATCCTAAGTCCTAATATCACACCTTGTTATGGAGATTACTTTCCATAAGAGATATCACAGGACAGGGGCATAAACGACTAGACGCTGATCTGGTCAATTCTTTCTTTCAATTATTTTCTTAAATTCTACAAATTTTTTAAAGATCACCTTTAAATTCTTTTTCTTCTTCTTAAAACAGGAGGTCCAATGACACAACGGCAGGTTCTTTCACCTCTATATATTATAACTGCTTTTGATTTAAAATGTTTTAAAGAAGCAGCAAAACGGACTCACCTCTCTGTCTAGCACTAGAGGGTGCATCACCATCATAACCATTTCCAGTATTAGGCTCAGTCATATTTTCTTTGTCCATATTTTTTATTCTTTCAATGAGGTCTAAAATACAGAGAATAAAATTATAAAAAAAGTACTGCATGCTTTACTTGTACTATGACCACTTGAAATGACATCTTTCATCATACATATACACATATACACATAATAGGGCTTCCCTGAGATTGGTTCAAAAGACCCCTCAATAAAGAAGACCTACATTTTCTTATTTTGGCCCCCCCCTTCCTAGATTGGACCCGGTTCCACACATGTCTTTACATATAATAAATAATTTCACATAACTGGGTTAAATACTGTGAGTGCCCTTTTTCATGTTCTATAATATCACAACTAAGTATTTGGCTCCCAATTACAAACAAAGAGAGGAACTTTTTCAAGGTGAGCTAAATACATTAATCCATGTACAAGGTCTACTTTTCAGTCCTCTGAAAAAAAGTGGCAATCATATTGTACAAGTCAAAGAGCAACAACAAACACGGTTTTGATATTTCCTGTTTAAATAATACTCCTGTACACATATGCAGGGCTGCAAAGAGCCTTGTCCAGGCCTAGGGCAAAACACTTCTCCTGCTCCTTCCCTCAAAATGTCATCCTCAAAAAAAAAAAAAAAAAAAAAATGACTATCATTCAATGTTTCTTGAAGAATAATGCAGTTTGTCCTCTTATTTGAACTAAACAGTGCAATATCAAAATCCTTAGTTCATTACATTTGGAATAAAAGATCTAAAGCCAAACTGCCCTTCCATGACAAGACAAAGAGAGAAAATCAGAGGCAACGCTATAGCGTTGCCTATAGTAAAGGCTATACAGCTCCAATGTTTAATTATTATCATTATTTTTTTTCCTAGAGGCACTTCATATGGAAGGGGTCGTCGTAGAAACATCAAGGGGGGCTCATTCGAATGGAAATCGAGAGTTCTAGTGTCCTTTTTAAGGGTCAAAACTGATTGGACGGCAACTAGCCCCCCCCCACACCCATCATTCCCCCAAACGCATCCAATAAAAATTTTGAGATATCCATTTTGTTCGGCTTAGTTGATTTCCATATAGAAAATACAATTTTGAGGAGGGCACTCCCCCAAAACCCTAAGGGCAAGGGTTTTAAGTTATGCCCTGGAGGCATATATGGTTGTTATGGAAGGGATGCTCGTATTAAATTCCTAGAGGGCTCATTTGATTGGAAATTGAAAGTTGTAATTCACATTTTAAGAGTCCCAGAGCCACTTCATATAGAAGGGGTCGTCGTATAAACTTCAAAGGGGGCTCATTCGATTGGAAATCAAGAGTTCTAGTGTGTATACACTTCAGAGAGGGTTCATTTGAATAGAAATTAAAAGTTGCAGTTCATTTGCTCAGAGTAAAAAAAGATTTGAGGGCAACTAGGCCCTCCACCCTCCACGCCTTTGGGTGTATCGGATAGATAAACCCATCCAATAAAAATTTCAGGTGATCATTTTGTTAAAAATAGTTCAACCATCAGATATTAAAACTCCAGGGTCGCCACAACCCCCCAGGGCCCAGGGATAGGCGTTGTAAGTTATACTCTAGGGATATATAAGGTTCTTGTAGAAGGGATACTCGTATAAACTTCAGAGAGGGCTCATTTGATTGAAAATACAAAGTTCTAGTTCACTTTTAAAGAGTCAAAAGAGACCAAAGCTTAATCTAGTCCCCCACGCCCTTTTTCCCCAAACCCATCCGATAAAAATTTTGAGATAGCCAATTTGTTAAAAATCGTTCAGACATCAGAAAATAAAAACTCTTGGGTTGACAAAGAAACATTCTTTCCCTTTTACAATGTTACTAGGATACCCGTTTTATTAATTCGAGCAATATTGGATTTTTTTTTTGTTTGATTTTGAAATATGTAATTTTTAAAAACATGAATTTTTTTTCAATCGAAAACGAACAAAAATTAATTTAAAAAAACTTTCCGAAAAATAAGTTTTTCAAAGAAAAGTAAAGGCAATTTTAAACTGAAGCTCACCAGATACAAATACCTTTGAAAATTCAAACTGAAAACGACCAGAAATTATTATTAAAGAATAAATGAAACCGAAAACGAACAAAAATTAAATAAACAATCATAGCAAAAACAAACAACAAGTAATAATATAAATCAATAAATAGAACTTAAAGCGAGTAATGCTTATATTGAATATAAAAATCGAGCTTAAAACAAAAAAAAAAAAAAATTTCTTATTGAATTATAAATGAATCTTAAAATGAACAGAAATTAAATAAACAATCAATGCAAATAAATATACAATAGATATTAATGTAAATTAATAAATAAATCTTAAAACGAGTGAAACTTAAATTCAATATGCAAATCAAGTTTGAAAGGAAAAAAAATCACTACAAACAAGAGTTTGGGTATGACCTCCTTCTCTCACTATAAAAGTCTAACCTACTGCGTCATTGACGCTTTACTGAAAACTATATGCGTCTTGAAGAGTCTTGGAAAGTATAAACAACATCAAATTGAATATTAAATGTATAATGATATTAATTGTTGAAAGATCCATCAGTTCAAGAATTTATTTCACTGTAATTGTATTTTTATTTTCAATTCTGTAAGAACTGGAAAAGAAAATATTTGTAAAATAATCCGTTTTCAGTTAAGCGCCAATAATGCAGTAGGCTTTTGGTTTTTACTTACAGTTAGGAAAGGAGGCAGTATCCAAACACTTGTTTGTAGGGAAACTATATTCGTATTTAACAACTTTAAAAAGTGATAATAGTGTACACTGAATATTTGATACATAATGGTAATAATTTCTCCCAGCTCATCAATTCAAAATGTTTCTATAATTTTAATGTTTATTTCCCACATTAATTACAAAAGAAAATATTTGTCATAAAATTCGTTTTCAGTAAAGCATCAATGACGTAGTGGGTTTTAGACTTTTACAGTGAGAGAAGGAGGTCATACCCAAACTCTTGTTTGTGGTGATTTTGTTTGTTTCAAGCTTGATTTGCATATTCAATTTAAGTTTCACTCATTTTAAGATTTATTTATTAACTTACATTATTATCTATTGTATGTTTATTTGCATTGATTGTTTATTTAATTTCTGTTCGTTTTAAGTTTCATTTATACTTCAATAGGAAAATGTTTTTTTTTTGTTTTAAGCTTGATATTCATATTCAATCTAAGCATTACTCACAAAACGACCAGAAATTACTATTAAAGAATAAATGAAACCCAAAACGAACAGAAATTTTGAAAAATACTCTATTTAGAGATTTTTACTAAAACTCATTTTTTGGTATTTTCACTGAACAAAAGTGTACCCCCCCTCCAAGATTTCGAAAAAGCAAATTTTGTCCATCCCCTCCCCCCAAAACGTTTTTGAATTAGTGCCACTGTCCCCAAACTTAATCTGTAAAAGATAACAGCAAATAGTGATCCAGCAGCTTGTTAACTGAAATTCTATTGACAACTAGGTAAATACCAACAATAATCACACACAGTCCACTGTAAACAGCTGATTTAAAAATTTCTAAAGATATGTCACATTTCACAATTACTAACGTTTTCAGTTCTCTATATAATATTTCATATTTTTTTGTTTGTGGAAAGACTGAATTTTGCTTATGTCTGATGTCACTTATCCAGCATTTTCTAGGGTTAGCAGGGGTGAATTCACTGCAACAAACAAGCAAATGTGAAGCTATCATATGGTTGTACATTGTGTTAATAGTTGTGCCTTTGTGACATTTTTATTTTTTAACTGTTCCTGTAAAATCTGAGATAATACATGTACATCTGATACTGCATCTTCCATGTTAATAATGTGTGTCACCTCAGAAAATTTGAGTAGAATTTTCTACATCAATGTTGATTTTTTTTTTCTGCCAAACCACAGATTCTACCCACTCAGAACAAGGACAAGGTACCAACAACTGCTGACATGTAAGTCCAGATTTTTGTGCTCTACCAACCAATGTGAACAAACTTACTAACAAAATGAACAAACTCAGAAGTCAAATTTACAGTAAATATTATGACCTGGTTCTACTAACTGAAGTATGCCCTACAAATACCAGGAGCAGATTATAATATATGCACAATCAAATGCCTGGCTACCAAATTATCTCTGATCTCTTGTCCAAAGAATGTAAGCATGGAGTAATAACTTATTTAAAAGCTTCATATACCTATAGTCTCTAGGAAATAAATATAGAATCTAGATTGGCCTTTGTAGAAAGAATTTGGTTTAAAATTGCAGACAAACACCCAAACAGAACTAGATATGTATTCTGAAGCCTCTCACCCCTAAATGTTTAGCAACACCCATAGTAGGATCTGTTAATAAAGACATTTGATGAGATTTGAACTGCAGATCCAAATTAGATATCTCAGTGATCTTGCCATTTCTTCTTTCTTAAGAGGGATTTTAGTTTGACTCATAGCTTAGCATACAAATCCCTTTGAGATCTGATTATAGCCAGACTTACTCCTCTTTTAGCAGCCCTAAAAGCATAAGGGGGTGGATTAGGGAGTCAAAGGCATGGCAAACATCATGACTTGTCAAGGTGAGTGAACTAGTTGTAAAAGAAGCATCAAGCAGAGCATAAGAAACAACTACAAGAGCAACAGCACATCCAATGCCATTTTGAAAGCCAAGATGATGTGGAGGTGTGCAACTTTTTTTTTTCAAACTCCTTTATGAATAGTAGTTCATAAGGAAAGAAACATTGTCCCAGAAAACAAATTCATTTTCCAACTTGTTGACTAATAACTTATCTCTAGCAATACTTAATTTTGCCAACTAGCTGGAAACAAACATTGCCCCAGAAAACAATTTATTTTCCAACTAATTGACTTATAACTTGTCCCCAGCAACACTTAAATTTGCCAACTAGCTGGAAACAAACAATGCCCCAGAAAACCCCAGAAGCCAGATATTCCAAGCTTAAAAAAACCCTAAACTGGACTCCTGATTGAAAGATCTGCAAAAAAAAAAAGATTTACTACACATATTTCACTACCATCTTCATCCAGGAACCTATTCATCACTACAAACCCTGATAATGATAGTCTCTGACCAAACACCCAGGGTCAAGACAGACCCACAGGTGGTCCTGAAGAGACTCAAAGAGCTAAGCATAAGCAAATCACCAGGTCCAGACAGACTTTATCCCAGAGTCTTAAAAGAAACCCCAGATCTAATTGCAGAGTCCCTATCAATGACTTTTCAAAAATCCTTATAGTCAAATGAACTCCCTATCCCTAGTATCTAGAAAAGCCAACAGTGGTTCCCTTGCACAAAAAGGGAAACCGCCTAGATCCTCTAAATTACCACCTGATCAGTCTAACCTGCAAAATACTGGAATCTATCATATCTGACCACATCCTTGAGCATATGAGCTAAAGAAAGATAATCACTAGCAAGCAATTTGGGTTCTTGAAGAGAAGGTCTGCAGAGTCACAGATTCTTATGGCAGTGGAAAACTGAATAATGCATACAGATAAGGGTTATCCAGTCAATGTCATTTAAGTAGACCTTAAAAAGGCCTTTGACAGAGTACCTCATCATTGCCTTTTATACAAACTCCACAACCTTTGTCTGGGAACCACAGTTGATTGGATTGAACAGTTTCTTATTGGAAGGTCTGAAACAGTATCAGTAGATGAAGTTTTGAGCACACTTGAAGTAGATGTAATCAGCAGTGTTCCCCAGGGCTTGGTCCTTGGTCCTCTCTTATTTAACCTATATCTCAATGATCTAGTAGAAGGTATCAACTCAGAGATTCTACAGTATGCAGACAACACCAAGCTGTATAAAGTAATCAAAACAGCTGCTGATGCACAATCTCTGCAAGAGGACCTTGACCAGCTCAATAGTTGGATGTCCAACTGGCTGATGGAAATCAATATCAACAAAAGAAACAAGCTAACAATAAGGAAACCTACTATTCACTATGAATATAGACTAGGAGACCTACCAATCATATCATACCAGGAGAAGCGCAACTTGGGAGTTGTCATTGACAGCAACCTCAACTTCCAGGCCCACTACAACAGCATTATTGGGAAAGCAAATCATGTTGCAAAAGTTTTAAGGTGCAACTTCACTTTTGGAAATGATAATACCCTTTGCCTTCTCTACAAAACTTTAGTACAGCCAATCCTTGAATATGATCATTGCACTACACATCTTTTTTGCAACAAAGACATCAAAGCTCTGAAAAAAGTTCAAAGACAAATAACAAAGTTCTGTCTGACTTTGAGAAACTTACCTTACAAAGATAGGCTCTGCAAGCTCAAACTTCCTTCACTAGCTTATCAACTGCATTGGGGAGATCTCATTGAGGTATACAAGCTTTGCTATGATGCCTCACAAACCTTTGTGGTCACAACCTCAGGCTTGAAGAGGAGAGGTTCCAAAAGGACATTGGCTGTTGGGCATTCAAGAACCAAGCAACACAACACTGGAACAAGCTCCCTATGAAGTCACCAATGCCAACTCATTAAACTTGTTCAAGCTGGAACTGGACAAATCCTACAGTGAAAGTGCCAACAATTTTTTTCAATTTAGAAGATTTTTGTATAGGCCCTGTGGCCTATTTGTTTTGCATTACAGTATTTAAACAATTCATTTTCCTAATAGTTGACTAGTAACTTCTCCCCAACAAAACTTTATTTTTTCAATAGGCTTTCACCCTGGCTTATTTATAATAGGCTGGGCTACTTGAAACTGTGAGTGCACAAACCTCTAAGAATTGAAGGGTAAATTAGTCAAATTTCCAAATAATGGTAAAATTTCAGTTTAGCAGCACTTTGTTCTTATTTCATGCTCTTTTCAATATATTAGTTGTTATCCGGGCAACCAAGCAACCCTCCCTCCAGTGCTTCCACTATGTTGGATTTTTCCAACATTGTCAGATTTTTGGCTCTCTTGTCAGACAAAAAAAAATGTGTCAGACATCAGAATTTTGTCATATTTTTAGTAAAAAGCAGATATTGGTCAGAATTTTAATTGTTCTAGATTTTCTTTTTTTTAGTGGAGAAGGATTTTCAAACTACCAAAATGGGCAGACTGTTCTCTTAGTAAAAAAAAAAACAACCTATCTCTAGTTACATAAAGGTGAAACTTTTGAAAATTTGTTGTAGTTTTGTTCTTCAATAAGGAGTTTGAAATACAAATAGACCTCCTTGATATGATTTAGTATTGTGATGAGAAAGCAGAAACCATTTTCAACCTTATTTGCAGTGTTCTTCAAGATAAAAATATACCTACAGAGAACTGGGTTGGATTCTTTGACACGTTGGCTGTCTCTTCAGATGTGCATTGAGAGACTATTGCATAATTGGGATGCACTTAGTAGCTACTTTGCTACTTTCTGGGAGTAGCAGCTTAGGATCCCACTCAAGGGAATGACAGTGTATTTCAAGCCCTAACAAATCCACTGCTTCAGATTCAACTTGAGTTCCAGCTCTTTGTGCTGGAGCTGTTTACAAATTTAAATCTTCTTTTTCCAATACAAAAAACCTTTGTTTCACAAAATAAAATAAGAGGTGGAGATACTTCAAAGAAATCTTACCACAAATTTAATGAAAACTAGCTACATTAGATCAACCTTTCCATTGACAAAAGCAAGTGACCTTCCAGCTTAAGATGTGTACTTGGGGATGGCAGCTCATGAGTCTCTTCAAACCTTGCAGTCAAATCCTAGTACAAAAGCAGATGAACGTACAGTGAAAGTCATCTATGAATGTGCTTGTAAGTTATATGTGGAGGTGGTGAAGAAAATCAAGCAGTGATTCTCATTTGAGGACAAACTGTTTATGTTGTGTGAGATCCTTGACCCTATGAAAGCTTTCAAAATAGGCAAAATTGATCTTCTGCAAAAGATTCTACAGAGATATAGTGTACCATTGTGGGATGGAAGAAAGATAGTAGAGGAATGGTGGAGTTTAATCCTTTTTGATCTTCTAAATGTGACAGATGTCTGTGATTTTTGGTGTCACGTGGCTTCTATAAGAACACCAAATGATACTCAGAGGTTCTCTAACATAATCATCATTGTCCAATACCTCCTGACCTTGCCATTTTCAACTTTGTTGTAGAGTAGTTCTTGTCAAACATGAAAGATGTTAAGACAGATCATAGAAACTCACTCAAAAGTGTGACCCTTACCTCAATTGTCTAGGCCAAGTTTGGCATGAAAAGAAAAAGACATGTCTGCCATGATTTAGAGGTCAATGCCTCCCTCTTAAAACTACTAAAAATTTTAAAAGTCAATGCAATGGCTGAGGAGTTTCTTCAGTGTAGTTCAAAAAGGGCTGATAAAAAAAGAAAAAAAATGATGAAAGTTTGTTTTGTATTTTATGAAAAAAAGGATTGTCTATGAATTATTTAAAATATATGAGGTGAAAAAAAATAAAAGTGAGGGTGAATAAGGTGCAGATTTTTTTTTTTGAACAGTAAAGATATATTTGTTACCATTGAGGGAGAAGGAGCTGTAGGACAGACAGTGTAAAAGTTTGTCTTGCGAAAAGAAAAAGATTCCAATACAACAGAATATTGTCAGATTTTTCAGTTGTGGTTGGAAATTTGTTGGATTTTAGACCAATGTGGCGTCAGAAAAATTGTCAGATTTTCTGTGTTCGAGTGTCAGAATTTTCAGACTTTTTAAACAGACTGATTGGAAATCTGGTAGGAGCTAAGTGGAAGCACTGCCTCCCTCCCTATTGATCCTATCAGTATATACAAACCTAAAAGAAAATTCTAAAAAGTGGATGACAATTTGCTAGATGTTTTCCATAGAAATTGCCTATGGATTGTTCTGGGTATCCAGCTGACTGACCACACTTCAAACAGTAGGCTGTACAAAAAATGTGGTTCAATCCTGCTTTCTATGGCTATAATGAGAGAAAGGTTGAGATGGCTAGGGCACATTCTGCAGATGAAGGATGACGAATTGCCAAAGATTTGCCTTTTTGGCCAACTGTCTAGGAATAAAAGGAAAGCAGTTTGTCCTTGTCTGGGGTGAAAGGATGTCATAAAGAAAGATTTAAAGGAAATGAGAACTTCCTGCAAGGGGAGAAGTTACTAGTCAACTTGTTGGAAAATTAATTGTTTTCTGGGGCAATGTTTGTTTCCAGCTACTTGTCACAATTAACTTTAGCTGGGGAGAAGTTATTAGTCAACTAGCTGGAAAAATTAAGCTTTTTCTGAGGAGAAGTTATTAGGCTAGTCAACTTGTTAGAAAAGGAAAGATTTGCTGGGGCAACATTTATTGTCAACTAGTTGACAACTATAGATTCCTCCTATACAGACAGGCCTAATTTTCCAACTAGATGACTAAAATGTTTTTAATTATAAGGAGATTGGATAGTACCATTCTATATAAGCTAATAAAGTAATTTTTTCCAAAAGTAAAAGGGTGGAGTCCCCCCAGTGCATACTTTAACCTGTAAACCTATTCCTGAAAGTTTAATAGGCTAACCCTTTCCAAGATAGCCAAAAGTAGGCCTAGCTAAAGTAGAATTTTACCAGTGAAAGTCATAGTTACTAGGGGTGGATGGTCACTAGTGATAAATCACTAGGGGTGGTAACCCTGATGAAAGGGGATTTTTGGGGAACAGCAAAAGTTATTTTTATATG
Source organism: Artemia sp. Qi Xiang Cuo (assembly GCF_049724085.1). Taxonomy (NCBI): domain Eukaryota; kingdom Metazoa; phylum Arthropoda; class Branchiopoda; order Anostraca; family Artemiidae; genus Artemia; species Artemia sp. Qi Xiang Cuo. The sequence continues at coordinate 24,497,653 of NC_142812.1, read as the reverse complement.
TAAAAATAGTATTGTCAGACCAAATCTACCAGCAAATTTGATAACTGCCAAGTAGCATTGCTACTTTGCTATGCCACTTTTACATAGCCTACTTTAGCCTGTAAACCCATCCCTGAATGTTTCATTTTCCTAACCAAACCCCTTTACAAGACAGCCAGAAGTAGAATTTTACCTAGAAATTTTGGTAAATTTTTACCAAATCATATTATTGACTTACAAGTAAAGTGAATATACGGTAAAATTCTACTTTAGCTACTTTTGACTATCTTGGAAAGGGGTTAGGTTAAGAAAATGAAACTTTCAGGGATGGGTCTACAGGCTAAAGTATGTCCTGGGAAGATATTTTGAAGTACCCACCTCCACTCCTTCTCCCTCTAGAGGGTCCTGACCTTTAAAAATATGTGAGTTATAGAAGTGAAACCTTGCAAAATAGATCTTCTGCTTAAATGAAGCACAACAAAATTGTTTTCAGCTTCACAACAGTGCTCAATCCCAATTTATAAGGTTTTAAAGATATGCAAATACATTTCCTAAATTTTGGAAAAAACTATTATATGGCTTAAAATTCTGCTCAAATAAATGAAATTGCATTTTCAGAGCTAAAGCCAGAGAAAAAGAAACTGATAACTGAAAATTAATGTAAAATGTTGTTTTGTCAAAATTTCAATTGGTACAGACTTGTCAGGTAGGCAAATTTCAGGACCCTCTAGAGGGAGAAGGAGTGGAGATAGGTACTTCAAAATACCTCCCCAGGACATACTTTAACCTGTAGACCCATTCCTGAAAGTGTTATTCTTCATACATTACCCCTTTCGAAGATAGCCAAAAGCAGCTAAAGTAGAATTTTACCGAATATACCATTCAATGCCTTTTTTATGCTGTTTACAAATATAATAATCAATTTTTGATGCAAATCAATTTTAGCCCCCCCCTCTATTTCTGTCAATTCAGGATATATATTTGCACATTGGGGAGGGGGGGGGGGGGCTAAAACTCATTTCTGACAAAAATGATTAGCCTATTATATTCATAAACAGCATAAAAAAGGCATTGCATGGTATATTCACTTTAGTTGTTACTCAATAATATGATTTGATAAAAATTTACCGAAATTTCCAAAATATGAACCCAACCTAGACTATTACCTTTTGCTTTTTTAAGAGGATAAAGTCTTTCTGCTTTCTCAAGAAACTTTTCAGCCTTCTCCAGATTACCAACTCTGATAGCTTCTTCAGCTATTCTGATACACTTGACAGCATCATCCCTGTTTGACTCCATTTAGCGCACATTCGGTGCAAAAAGTAGCTATATACTAGCTTAGACCTATAGACTTTTAAACAATAAATTATTAAATTTGTTATTGATTCATTGTGATGTAAATTTCGTAGGCTACAATTTTTAGAGAGAAATATTTTATAATGTTTATCAAACCAAATAACATTTGCCAAAAAATTGAATTATAAAACATAAAATCTATTTCTGATATGTTTCTCTAATTGAACTTTATATGCAATAAATTAACCATGTATTTTTGTACATTTATAAATTTAGGCTACGTTACTGTTTGTCTTTTTCTGTAAAGAGTATTCAGTGTCGTACACACAAATAACCAATGGCTCTTCTTTAGAAGAATGGTTCTTGAAACTATCCTCAAATTATTTTATGTAAGTTCAAACCAATTAAACCACCATATTTTTAAAGAGTGTCTCACCAATCACAAATTTTACTGTGAAAATTAGGAACCGTGTAAGTTTTTGTGTGTGTGTAAGTTTTTGTGTGTGTGTAAGTTTTTTGTTTTGGTTTTTGTTTGCTTTTTTGTTCTTTTATTTTTTGTTTTTTATGTTCTTGTGTTTAATAGTTTTTTGTTCTTTTTTATGTTTTTGTTATGTTTTATGATTGTGTTTGTATTTAATGCTGTGTGTTTTAGTATTATTTTTTTTTCGTTTTTTATTTTATATGTGTGTTTTATTTTTTTTTTGTGTGTTTTTTTTTTTGTGTGTGCAATTTTTTTTTTGTCTGTTTTAGTTTATGTGTGTGTGTGTGTATTTGTTTGTGTGTGTGTAATCTTTTTTCTGTTTTTAAGTTTTTTTTTGTGCTTGATTGATTTTTTTTTTTTGCAAGTTTTTTTGTGTTTTTTTTATTTTGTTCGTTTTTTTATTTTTTTTGTTTTGGTTATTTTTGATTTTGTTGGTTTTTTTTTTGTTTTTTTTTCTTTTTTGTTGTGTTTATAAGTATGTGTGTGTGTGTCAGTTTTTGTGTGTGTGTAATTTTTTGTGTATATTTTTAATTTTATGTGTGTGTGTAAGTTTTGTTGGTGTGTTTAAGTTTTTGTGTGTGTGTAAGTTTTTGTGTGTGTGTAAGTTTTTGTGTGTGTGTATGTTTTTTTGTGTGTTTAAGTTTTTGTGTGTGTGTGTGTAAACTTTTGTGTGCGTTTGAGTTTTTGTGTGTGTATACATATCAATTCCATTTTACTAAAATAATATAAAAATTTACACTTCAATTCAGATTTTTCTCAAAGAGATGAAAGAATTTAAAATACTGTACTAAATTTTTAATAGAAGATAGAAAAGTTCAAGTTCTCTTCTGAATTTTAACAAAGAAAATAATTCAATTCTAATTTCTCCAGAGAAAATAAAAAGCTTCCACTTCAGTTTTAAGTTCACCAAGACATGAAAAATTTAAAGTTCACTTCTAAATTTTTCCGTAGAAGATAGGAAAAGTTATACTATGATTCTGATTATTTTCCATGAAGATAAAAAGTTTCAATTTAATTCTAAATTTTCTTAAATTCAATTCCGACCTTTCTCAAAGAGATGAAAAAATTTAAAGTTCTGTTCCAAATATTTTCCCGGAAGAAGAAAAGTTCAACTTCGATTCTGAATTTTCTCAATGAAAATGAAATAAGTTATTGATCAATTATATATTCCCAAAATAATATAAAAAGTTTCCACTTCAGTTCAGATTTTTCTCAAAGAGATGAAAACATTTAAAATACTGTTCAAAATTTTTCATAAAATATAGAAAAGTTCAAGTTCTCTTCTGAATTTTACCAAATAACACACTTCAATTCTAATTTCGCCAGAGAAAATAAAAAGATTACACAGATTATTTTCCAGGAAGATAAAAACTTTTACTTTAATTCGAAATTTTCTTAAATTCAATTCCGACCTTTCTCAAGGAGATAAAAAAATTTAAAGTTCTGTTCCAAATATTTTCTCGGAAGAAGAAAAGTTCAACTTTGATTCTGAATTTTCTCAATGAAAATGAAATAAGTTATTGACCAATTCTATTTTTCGAAAATAATATAAAACTTTACACTTCAATTCAGATTTTTCTCAAAGAGATGATAAAATTTAAAATACTGTTCCAAATTTTTTTTACAAGATAGAAAAGTTCAAGTTCTCATCTTAATTTTACCAAAGAACATAATTCAATTATAATTTCTCCAAAGAAAATAAAAAGCTTACACTTCAGTTTTTAGTTGACCAAGACATAAAAAATTTAAAGTTAAGTTCTAAAATTTAACGTAGAAGATAAGAAAAGTTATACTACGATTGTAACTATTTTTCGTGAAGATGAAAAGTTTCACTTTAATTCTAAATTTTCTTAAATTCAGTTCCGACTTTTCACATAGAGATGAAAAAATTTAAAGTTCTGTTTCAAATTTTTCATTGAAGATAGGAAAAGTTATACTTTGATCGTGAATATTCAAGTTCTCTTCTGAATTTTACCAAAGAACATAATTCAATTCTAATTTCTCCAAGGAAAATAAAAAGCTTCTACTTAAGTTTTAAGTTCACCAATAGATAAAAAATTTTAAAGTTCAATTCTAAATTTTTCCCTAGATGAGATAAAAAGTTATAATATAAATTTAATTATTTTCTATGAAGATAAAAAGTTTCACTTTAATTCTAAATTTTCTTAAATTCAATTCCAACTTTTCTCTCTGAGATGAAAAAATTTAAAGTTCAATTCCAAATATTTTACCGGACGAAGAAAAGTTCAACTTCGCTTCTGAATTTTCTCAATGAAAATGAAATAAGTTATTGATCAATTCTATTTTCCCAAAATAACATGAAAAGTTTCCACTTCAGTTTAGATTTTTCTCAAAGAGATGAAAAAATTTTAAATACTTTTAAAAATTTTTAATAGAAGATAGAAAAATTCAAGTTCTCTTCTGAATTTTATCAAAAAACACATTTCAATTTTAATTTCGCCAGAGAAAATAAAAAGCTTCCACAGATTATTTTCCTTGAAGATAAAAAAAATTTGCCATAGAAGATAAGAAAAGTTATACTATGATCGTGATTATTTTCTATGAAGATAAAAGTTTCACTTCAATTTTAAATTTTCTTAAAAAACTTAAGAAAATTTTAACGTCGAGTCTGAATTTTCTCACTGAAAATGAAATACATTATTTATCAGTTCTATTTAACCAAAATATTAAGAAAAATTTACACTTTAGTTCAGATTTTTCTCAATCACATTAAAAAATTTTAAATACAGTTAAAAATTTTCTCATAGAAGATACAAAAGTTCATACTATATTCTGAATTTTCCAAAAGAACATGATTAAATTATAAGGTCCCCATAGAAAATAAAAAGATTACATGTCAGTTTTAATTTCACCACGACATATAAAATTTAAAGTTAAGTTCTAAATTTTTCAATAAACGATAAGAAAAGTCACATTCTGAGTTTGATTATTTTCCTGAGGATGTAAAGTTTAAGTTTAATTATAAATCTTCTTAAATTCAAGTCACACCTTTCTCAAAGAGATTAAACAATTTTAATTTATGTTCCAAATGTTTGTTAGTAAGAAGAAAATTTAAATTTCGATTCTTAATTTTCTCAATGAAAATGGAATAAGTTATTGATCAATTATATTTCCCAAAAATAATATAAAATTGTCACCTCCAATTCAGATTTTTATCAAAGAGATTAAAAAATTTAAAACATTGTTACAAATTTTTCACTGAAAATAGGAAAAGATTTACGTTGATTGTCAAGACTCGTCAGGAAGATATGAGAAACCACATCCTTTCTGGGGGGTTTCACGTTCGCGCAAAATGTTCTAGTTCCCTCCTTTATTTTAATAGAGAAAAGAAAAAAAAGTTAGCTCATTTAAGCAGATTACCAATGAAAATGACTAGGCTTCCAATGAAGTTACCCCGTCAACGGTGACATAAAAAATATATATCAGAAGTCTAAAATGTGCATTAGGAGAGATTAAGGTATCTAATCTGAGTGTGACTACTTACCTTGAAGATAAAAATTTTCAATTCGTTTCTAATTTTTGCTTAATTTGAGTTAATTTATCTAACCACCAAATACAATAGGTTTGGTTAGTTTAGTTATAAATAAATATTACTAAATAATTAGAAACATTTCTCCATGTTTAAGTTAGGTTAGGTTAGGTAAACTTATCACGAGCGCTCATGATAAGCTAACCTAACCTAACTTAAACATGGTAAAAAGATTAAATTAGGTTAGGTTAGGCTAGATTAAGTTAGGTTAGGTTAAG